>NC_060188.1:5896193-5986193 GCF_021184085.1 Oncorhynchus gorbuscha
ATTTTAGAACAAAATGACATGTTCAATAGAACAATAGCAGTCATCTTCTAACCGGATTACAAGCTGCCTTTTTCAATCTCAGTGTTTCGGCATTTGTAAACGTAAAGGTCGTCCTTACTTAATAAAATATGGCGTCACCAAATATAATAATGAAGGTTATCAGAAACAGAACATTTGAAAAGGAATGAAGAGCAAGCTACACATGGCCTTGATTATCAAAGAGGGAGGGATCTGTGATCTAGCTTTATTTCTAGTAAGAACCTTTGGTCAACATCCGAATCGTACAACTCAAATACAGCTACGTATATAAACAACATCTCTGTTTAAATTAGGATCTGCCAGGTAGATTCTACGTTCAAAATTCTGAGTAAAAATAAAACTATGAAGGTTCTTCAAAGGGAAAATCATGCAGGCAACGTTGACCTTTCAAAGCATATGGCGTTCCTTTAAATTGTGAGGAACAGCCCGGAACAGAAGAGTACGCTCCTCGAGTCAAACGAGAAGAAAGAGAGGAGGATGAAGTGAAGGGAATGAATATTCATGGCGATATTCATGACAGAGTGTTTGCTTGATTTCCATGGGGACACGAGCAGGTCAGAGATTTTACCTGGTAGGTGTTTGAGCATTCTTATGATATCTCCGTCTCCTTGGAGACCCAGAGACACCCCAAGTCTCACTGTGATGTCAAATGTCAATGCACGCTTAATTAACCTCTGACCTGGTGAGGGCTGCTGGGATGCGACCGATGAGCCAATCAGATCACAGTCCCACCTGGCCCAGGTAGGGGGAAGAGTGGAGGGCAGGGCAGGTGAGGTTTAGCTCTGTGTGTTTAAACCTCAACCCTGATCTACGCTGTGTGGTGCAGTGACCTGTCTTGACCTACAGACCTTGGAGGGGCACTGATTGCTCTTTCATTAACCCTCTTTGCAACCACATTATAATGCTGAGCACACTTACATTATCCAAAACAACAGCATCTATACTTTATTTCATTTCACAGTACTTTCAGCATTTTACTGTACTTTATTTCATTTTACTGTACTTTATTTCATTTCACTGTACTTTATTTCATTTCACTGTACCTTATTTCATTTCACAGTACTTTCAGCATTTTAGTGTACTTTATTTTATTTCACTGTACTTTATTTAATTTCACTGTACTTTATTTCATTTTACTGTACTTTATTTCATTCTACTGTACTTTATTTCATTTTACAGTACTTAAAGCATTTCACTGTATTTTATTTCATTTCACTGTACTTTATTTCATTTCACTGTACTTTATTTCATTTTACTGTACTTTATTTCATTTCACTGTACTTTCAGCATTTTACTGTACTTTATTTCAACTGCTTTATTTCATTTCACTGTACTTTATTTCATTTCACTGTACCTTATTTCATTTCACAGTACTTTCAGCATTTTAGTGTACTTTATTTCATTTCACTGTACTTTATTTCATTTCACTGTACTTTATTTCATTTCACTGTACCTTATTTCATTTCACAGTACTTTCAGCATTTTAGTGTACTTTATTTCATTTCACTGTACTTTATTTCATTTCACTGTACTTTATTTCATTTTACTGTACTTTATTTAATTCACTGTACTTTATTTCATTTACTGTACTTCATTTAATTCAGTACTTTATTTCATTTCAGTACTTTATTTCATTTTAGCTCTGTGTCACTTTTTCTTTATTTAATTTCACTGTACTTTATTTCATTCCACTGTACTTTATTTCATTTCACTGTACCTTATTTAATTTCACAGTACTTTCAGCATTTTAGTGTACTTTATTTAATTTCACTGTACTTTATTTAATTTCACTGTACTTTATTTCATTTTACTGTACTTTATTTAATTCTACTGTACTTTATTTCATTTCACTGTACTTTATTTAATTTCACTGTACTTTATTTCATGTTACTTTACTTTATTTCATTTCACTGTACCTTATTTCATTCTACTGTACTTTATTTCATTTTACTGTACTTTATTTCATTCTACTGTACTTTATTTCATTTCACTTCATTTCACTGTACTTTATTTCATTTCACTGTACTTTATTTCATTTCACTGTACTTTTATTTAATTTCACTGTACTTTATTTCATTTTACTGTACTTTATTTCATTTCACTGTACTTTATTTCATTTCACAGTACTTTATTTTAGCATTTCATTTCACTGTACTTTATTTCATTTCACTGTACTTTATTTAATTTCACTGTACTTTATTTCATTTTACTGTACTTTATTTCATTTCACTGTACTTTCAGCATTTTACTGTACTTTATTTCATTTCACTGTACATTTCACTGTATTTTATTTCATTTCACTGTACTTTATTTCATTTCACTGTACTTTATTTCATTTCACTGTACTTTATTTCATTTCACTTTTTCTTTATTTCATTTCACTGTACTTTATTTCATTCCACTGTACTTTATTTCATTTCACTGTACCTTATTTCATTTCACAGTACTTTCAGCATTTTAGTGTACTTTATTTCATTTCACTGTACTTTATTTCATTTCACTGTACTTTATTTCATTTTACTGTACTTTATTTAATTCTACTGTACTTTATTTCATTTCACTGTACTTTATTTCATTTTACTTTACTTTATTTCATTTCACTGTACTTTATTTCATTTCACTGTACTTTCATTTTTTAATTTTTCACTGTACTTTATTTCATTTCACATTTTTCTTTATTTAATTTCACTGTACTTTATTTCATTCCACTGTACTTTATTTCATTTCACTGTACCTTATTTCATTTCACAGTACTTTCAGCATTTTAGTGTACTTTATTTCATTTCACTGTACTTTATTTAATTTCACTGTACTTTATTTAATTTCACTGTACTTTATTTCATTTTACTGTACTTTATTTAATTCTACTGTACTTTATTTCATTTCACTGTACTTTATTTCATTTTACTTTACTTTATTTCATTTCACTGTACCTTATTTCATTCTACTGTACTTTATTTCATTTTACTGTACTTTATTTCATTCTACTGTACTTTATTTCATTTCACTGTACTTTATTTCATTTCACTGTACTTTATTTCATTTCACTGTACTTTATTTCATTTCACTTTTTCTTTATTTAATTTCACTGTACTTTATTTCATTCCACTGTACTTTATTTCATTTCACTGTACCTTATTTCATTTCACAGTACTTTCAGCATTTTAGTGTACTTTATTTCATTTCACTGTACCTTATTTCATTTCACAGTACTTTCAGCATTTTAGTGTACTTTATTTCATTTCACTGTACTTTATTTCATTTCACTGTACTTCATTTCATTTCACTGTCTTTATTTTTTTCACTGTACATTTTACTGTACTTTATTTCATTTCACTGTACCTTATTTCATTTCACAATACTTTATTTCATTTCACTGTACTTTATTTAATTTCACAGTACTTTCAGCATTTCACTGTATTTTATTTCATTTTACTGTACTTTATTTCATTTCACTGTATTTTATTTCATTTTACTGTACTTTATTTCATTTCACTGTACTTTATTTCATTTCACTGTACTTTATTTCATTTCACTGTACTTCATTTCATTTCACTGTACTTTATTTCATTTCACTGTACTTTCAGCATTTTACTGTACTTTATTTCATTTCACTGTACTTTATTTCATTTTACTGTACTTTATTTCATTTCACTGTACCTTATTTCATTTCACAGTACTTTCAGCATTTCACTGTATTTTATTTCATTTTACTGTACTTTATTTCATTTCACTGTACTTTATTTAATTTCACTGTACTTTATTTCATTTTACTTTACTTTATTTCAAGTCACTGTACTTTATTTCATTTTACTGTACTTTATTTAATTCTACTGTACTTTATTTAATTTCACTGTACTTTATTTCATTTCACTGTACTTTATTTCATTTTACTGTACTTTATTTCATTTTACTTTTTCTTTATTTCATTTCACTGTACTTTATTTCATTTTACTGTACTTTATTTCATTTCACTGTTACGTTTTACTGTACTTTATTTCATTTCACTGTACTTTATTTCATTTCACAGTACTTTCAGCATTTCACTGTACTTTATTTCATTTCACTGTACTTTATTTCATTTCACTGTACTTTATTTCATTTCACTGTACTTGCACATTTGACGATAAATCTTGAACTGGAACTCATGCAGTCAAAATAATGAACTTTTTACCAACAACACTCCCTCCTGTAACAGTTAATTGCTGTCATAAAGCACAGAGGCTTTGAGCTTCAGCTCTGTGTGATCATAAGGGAGACTGCAGCACGCAGAGTAATAGAATACAGAAATGAGGGAGAGAGAGAGAGAGAGAGAGAGAGAGAGAGAGAGAGAGAGAGAGAGAGAGAGAGAGAGAGAGAGAGAGAGAGAGGGAGAGAGAGAGAGAGAGAGAGAGAGAGAAAGAGAGAGAGTGGGCGGTAGATAGAGGAGTGAGAAAGAGAGGGAAAGACAGATAGACCGACAGAAAGATGGACAGACAGACAGACAAACAGAATGGGAGAGACAAAGTGAGAGAGAAATTAAGAGAGAAAGTGAGAGAAAATGAGAACAAGACAGAGATAGTGAAAGAGAGAGAGGAGGAAATAAAAAGTAAGGAAGGATCAGAGAGTCAGAGCTTCAGGAGACCAGGACACTCAGGCTCAGACACCCTCCTGTCTGAAATGCCAGCCTCAGACACCCTAACATAATAATGATAATACATTTCATTTAGCAGACGTTTTTCATCCAAAGCGACTTACATGCATGTTAAGTCTTTATTTGTTACATTTTCTCCCTCTTTTCTGTCCCTCGCTCATTCCAGCCAGCCCTGTTCTATTCCCTTTCTCCCTGTTTCTCATCCTAACCTTTTATATTCTCTCCCTCGCTCATGTAACAGTATAATTTTAAACCGTCCCCTCGCCCATACCCGGGCGCGAACCAGGGACCTTCTGCACACAACGACAACAGTCACCCTCGAAGCGTCGTTACCCATCGCTCCACAAAAGCCTCGGCCCTTGCAGAGCAAGGGGAACTACTACATCAAGGTCTCAGAGCAAGTGACGTAACCGATTGAAACGCTATTTAGCGCACACCGCTAACTAAGCTAGCCGTTTCACATCCGTTACACTCACCCCCCTTTTGACCCTCCTCCTTTTTCCGCAGCAACCAGTAATCCGGGTCAACAGCATCAATGTAACAGTATCATTTTAAACCGTCCCCTCGCCCATACCCGGGCGCGAACCAGGGACCTTCTGCACACAACGACAACAGTCACCCTCGAAACATCGTTACCCATCGCTCCACAAAAGCCGCAGCCCTTGCAGAGCAAGGGGAACTACTACATCAAGGTCTCAGAGCAAGTGACGTAACCGATTGAAACGCTATTTAGCGCACACCGCTAACTAAGCTAGCCGTTTCACATCCGTTACACTCATTCCAGCCAGCCCTGTTCTATTCCCTTTCTCCCTGTTTCTCATCCTAACCTTTTATATTCTCTCCCTCGCTCATTCCAGCCAGCCCTGTTCTATTCCCTTTCTCCCTGTTTCTCATCCTAACCTTTTTTATATTCTCTCCTTCTTCGAAAGGATCTGCGGTGCAAAGAGTTTCTTCTTTCCATGCAGGTTCGCTTTTTATTTGTTATGTCTGCCTTTTTGTAGCCAATGACAATTGAGATCAGACTTTGTTGCATAACAGATATGCCCAGTATAGAGGTGGAAGGAATTGTCCATAGTGCTCCGAGACAGGACTATGTCGAGGCACAGATCTGAGAATGGTACCAAAACATGGCTTCAGCATTGACTGTCCCAATAACACAGTGACCTCCATCATTCTTAAATGGAAGAAGTTTGGAACTACTAAGACACTTCCTAGAGCTGGCATTCCACCAATCAGGCCTTTATGATAGAGTGGCCAAACGGAAGCCACTCCTCAGTAAAAGGCACATGACAGCCTTCTTGGAGTTTGCCGAAAGGCACCTAAATTACTCTCAGACCATGAGAAACAAGATTCTCTTGTCTGATGAATCCAAGACTGAACTCCAAGCGTCACATCTGGAGAAAAACTTGCACCATCCCTACGGTGAAGCATGGTGGTGGCAGAATCATGCTGTGAGGATGTTTTTCAATGGCAGGGTCTGGGAGACTAGTCAGGATCGAGGGAAAGATGAATGGAGCAAAGTATAGAGAGATCATTGATGAAAACCTCCTCCAGAGCGCTCAGGACCTCAGACTGGGGTGAAGGTTTACCTTCCAACAGGACAAAAACCCTAAGCACACAGCCAAGACGTAAAATATATCACTAGCCACTTTAAACAATGCTACTTAATACACTGCTCAAAAAAATAAAGGGAACACTTAAAGACACCCCCAATAAAGGAGTAGTTCTGCAGGTGATAACCACAGAGCACTTCTCAGTTCCTATGCTTCCTGGCTGATGTTTTTGTCACTTTTGAATGCTGCCGGTGCTTTCACTCTAATGGTAGCATGAGACGGAGTCTACAACCCACACAATAGGCTCAGGTAGTGCAGCTCATCCAGGATGGCACATCAATGCGGGCTGTGGCAAGAAGGTTTGCTGCGTCTGTCAGCGTAGTATCCAGAGCATGGAGGCGCTACCAGGAGACAGGCCAGTACATCAGGAGATGTGGAGGAGGCCGTAGGAGGGCAACAACCCAGCAGCAGGCCCGCTACTTCCACCTTTGTGCAAGGAGGAGCAGGAGGAGCACTGCCAGAGCCAGAAATGACCTCCAGCAGGCCACAAATGTGCATGTGTCTGCTCAAACGGTCAGAAACAGACTCCATGAGGGTGGTATGAGGCCCCGACGTCCACAGGTGGGGGTTGTGCTTACAGCCCAACACCGTGCAGGGCGTTTGGCATTTGCCAGAGAACACCAAGATTGGCAAATTCGCCACTGGCGCCCTGTGCTCTTCACAGTTCACACTGAGCACATGTGACATCCTCCAGCATGACCGGTTTGGCGGTGGGTCAGTCATGGTGTGGGGTGGCATTTCTTTGGGGGGCCGCACAGCCCTCCATGTGCTCACCAGAGGTAGCCTGACTGCCATTAGATACCGAGATGAGATCCTCAGACCCCTTGTGAGACCATATGCTGGTGTGGTTGGCCCTGGGTTCCTCCTAATGCAAGACAATGCTAGACCTCATGTGGCTGGAGTGTGTCAGCAGTTCCTGCAAGAGGAAGGCATTGATGCTATGGACTGGCCCGCCAGTTCCCCAGACCTGAATCCAATTGAGCACATCTGGGACATCATGTCTCGCTCCATCCACCAACGCCACATTGCACCACAGACTGTCCAGGAGTTGGCGGATGCTTTAGTCCAGGTCTGGGAGGAGATCCCTTGGGAGACCATCCATCACCTCATCAGGAGCATGCCCAGGCGTTGTAGGGAGGTCATACAGGCACGTGGAGGCCACACACACACTACTGAGCCTCATTTTGACTTGTTTTAAGGATATTACATCAAAGTTGGATCAGCCTGTAGTGTGGTTTTCCACTTTAATTTTGAGTGTGACTCCAAATCCAGACCTCCATGGGTTGATAAATTTGATTTCCATTGATAATTTTTGTGTGATTTTGTTGTCAGCACATTCAACTATGTGAAGAAAAAAGTATTTTATAAGAATATTTCATTCATTCAGATCTACGATGTGTTATTTTAGTGTTCCCTTTATTTTTTTGAGCAGTGTATAATGTTTACATACCCTACATTACTCATCTCATACTGTATGTATATGTATATACTGTACCCTATATCATCTACTGCATCTTTATGTAATACATGTATCACTAGCCACCTTAAACTATGCCACTTTGTTTACATACCCTATATTACTCATCTCATATGTGTTTACTGTACTCGATACCATCTACTGTGTCTTGCCTATGCCGTTCTGTACCATCACTCATTCATTTATCTTTTTGTACATATTCTTTATCCCTTTACACTTGTGTGTATAAGGTAGTAGTTTTGGAATTGTTAGGTTAGGTTACTCGTTGGTGTCACGTTCTGACCATCGTTCGTATGTTTTTTCCTTGTTTTGGTGTTGGTCAGGACGTGAGCTGGGTGGGCATTCTATGTTGTGTGTCTGGTTTGTCTATTTCTATGTTTGGCCTGATATGGTTCTCAGTCAGAGGCAGGTGTTAGTCATTGTCTCTGATTGGGAACCATATTTAGGTAGCCTGTTTTGTGTTGGGTTTTGTGGGTGATTGTTTCTGTCTCTGTGTTTGCACCAGATAGGGCTGTTTAGGTTTTCGCACGTTTATTGTTTTTGTTAGTTTATTCATGTATAGTGTCTTTATAAATTAAACATGAATAACCACCACTCTGCATTTTGGTCCGCCTCTCTTTCACCAGAAGAAAAATGTTACAGAATCACCCACCACAACAGGACCAAGCGGCGTGGTGACGGGCAACAGCAAAAGCAGCAGCAGGAGAGGCAACAGAGGCAGCAGCAGCAGGAGAGGCAACAGAGGCAGCAGCAGCAGGAGAGGCAACAGAGGCAGCAGCGGCAGGAGAGGCAACAGAGGCAGCAGCGGCAGGAGAGGCAACAGAGGCAGCAGCGGCAGGCAACAGAGGCAGGACAGAGGCAGCAGCGGCAGGAGAGGCAACAGAGGCAGCAGCGGCAGGAGAGGCAACAGAGGCAGCAGCGGCAGGAGAAGCAACAGAGGCAGCAGCGGCAGGAGAGGCAACAGAGGCAGCAGCAGCAGGAGAGGCAACAGAGGCAGCAGCAGCAGGAGAGGCAACAGAGGCAGCAGCGGCAGGAGAGGCAACAGAGGCAGCAGCAGGAGAGGCAACAGAGGCAGCAGTGGCAGGAGAGGCAACAGAGGCAGCAGCAGCAGTGGGAGAGGCTGCACTACTTGGAGAAATGGACTTGGGAGGAGATTCTAGACGGGAAAGGACCCTGGGCAGAGCCAGGGGAATATTGCCGCCCCAAAGCCGAGCTGGAGGCAGCAAAAGCAGAGAGGCGGCATTATGAGGAGCTAGCACGGCAGAGCGGATGGAAGCCCGAGAGTCAGCCCCAAAAATGTATTAGGGAGGCACAGGGAGAGTGTGGCAGAGTCAGGAGTCAGACCTGAGCCAACTCCCCCTGTTTATCGTAAGGAGCCAAGGAGGAAACCAGAGCCAGTGTTGGAGGTGAGTGAAGCAGAGACGGTGAAGGAGTTAATGGGGAGATTGGAGGAGAGAAATGGTTCTCAATCAGAGGCAGGTGTTAGTCATTGTCTCTGATTGGGAACCATATTTAGGTAGCCTGTTTTGTGTTGGGTTTTGTGGGTGATTGTTTCTGTCTCTGTGTTTGCACCAGATAGGGCTGTTTAGGTTTTCGCACGTTTATTGTTTTTGTTAGTTTATTCATGTATAGTGTCTTTATAAATTAAACATGAATAACCACCACGCTGCATTTTGGTCCGCCTCTCTTTCACCAGAAGAAAACCGTTACAGTTGGTTATTACTGTGTTGTCAGAACTAGAAGCACAAGCATTTCGCTACACTCGCATTAACATCTGCTAACCATGTGTATGTGACAAATAAATTTGATTTGATTATTATTTTTTGATATTTTTTTAAGACAACACAGGACTGGCTTCGGGACAAGTTATTGTGTGGCCCAGCCAGAGCCCGGACTTGAACCGGATCGAACATCTCTGGAGAGACCTAAACATAGCTGTGCAGCGACGCTCCCCATTTAACCTGATAGAGCTTGAGAGGATCTGCAGAGAAGAATGGGAGAAACTCCCCAAATATAGGTGTGCCACAAAGACCACGGAGGTTTTCCAATGCCTCGCAAAGAAGGGCACATATTGGTAGATGTGTACAAAAAAGCAGACATTGAATATCCATTTGAGCATGGTGAATAAATGAGTTACACTTTGAATGGTGTATCAAGGCAGATGCTTGTGATCATGAAGGTTTGGGGAGTTATTCCAGGACAAAAAAGAAACAGAATGGAGTGAGCTAAGCAAACATAACATCCTAGAGGAAGACTTGGTTCAGTCTGCTTGCAACCAGACACAGACATTTATATAGCCCTTTGTACATCAGTTGATATCTCAAATTGCTGTACAGAAACCCAGCCTAACACCCCAAACAGCAAGCAATGCAGGTGTAGAAGCACGGTGGCTAGGAAAAACTCCCTAGAAAGGCCAAAACCTAGGAAGAAACCTAGAGAGGAACCAGGCTATGTGGGGTGGCCAGTCCTCTTCTGGCTGTGCCGGGTGGAGATTATAACAGAACATGGCCAAGATGTTCAAATGTTCATAAATGACCAGCATGGTCGAATAATAATAAGGCAGAACAGTTGAAACTGGAGCAGCAGCACAGTCAGGTGGACTGGGGACAGCAAGGAGTCATCATGTCAGGTAGTCCTGGGGCACGGTCCTAGGGCTCAGGTCCTCCGAGAGAGAGAAAGAAAGAGAGAATTAGAGAGAGCATATGTGGGGTGGCCAGTTCACCTTTCAGCAGGACAGTAACCTAAAACACAAGACTAAATATACACTGGAGTTGCTTACCAAGAAGAGAGTGAATGTTCCTGAGTGGCCAAGTTACATTTTGACTTAAATCTGCTTGAATCACTTTGGCAAGACCTAAAAATAGTTTGTTAAACATTGATCAAGGACCAAATTGACAGAATTTTAAGAATTTAGAAAAGAATAAGGGGCAAATCTGGCACAATCCAGGTGTGGAAAACTGTTAGAAAGACTCACATCTGTAAATGCTGCCAAAGGTGCTTCTACAAAGTATAGACTCAGAGATATGAATACAGTGCCTTGCAAAAGTATTCACCCCCTTGACTTTTTTCCTATTTTGTTGCGTTACAACCTGTAATTTAAATTGATTTTTATTTGGATTTCATGTAATGGACATACACAAAATTAAAAAACGTAAAAGTGATGCGTGCATATGTATTCACCCCCTTTGCTATGAAGCCCCTAAATAAGATCTGGTGCAACCAATTACCTTCAGAGGTCACATAATTAGTTAGAATGCACACAGGAGTCTATACACACCTGTTCTGAAAGGCTCCAGAGTCTGGAACACCACTAAGCAAGTGGCACCACCCCTTGAAGACCAAGGAGCTCTCCAAACAGGTCAGGGACAAAGTTGTGGAGAATTACAAGTCAGGGTTGGGTTATACAAAAATATCAGAAACTTTGAACATCCCACGGAGTACCATTAAATCCATTATTAAAAAATGGAAAGAATATGGCACCGCAACAAACCTGCCAAGAGAGGGCCACCTACCGAAACTCACAGACCAGGCAAGGAGGGCATTAATCAGAGAGGCAACAAAGAGACCAAAGATCACCCTGAAGGAGCTGCAAAGCTCCACAGCGGAGATTGGAGTATCTGTCCATACACAGGACCACTTTAAACCATACACTTCACAGAGCTGGGCTTTACGGAAGAGTGGCCAGAAAAACAGCCATTGCTTAAAGAAGAAAATAAGCAAACACGTTTGGTGTTTGCCAAAAGGCATGTGGGAGACTCCCCAAACATATGGAAGATGGTACTCTGGTTAGATGAGACAGAAATGTAGCTTTTTGGCCATCAAGGAAAACGCTATGTCTGACGCAAACCCAAAAACTCTCATCCCCCTGAGAACACCATCCCCACATTGAAGCATGGTGGTGGCAGCATCATGCTGGCTTCCGGGTTGGATGAGTGCTGTGTTAAGAAGCAGTGCAGCTTGGTTGGGTTGTGTATCAGAGGACGCATGACTTTCAACCTTCGTCTCTTGTAGCGATGAGTTGTAGCGATGAGACAAGATAGTAGCTACTAAACAATTGGATACTACGAAATTGATGAGAAAAAGGGGTACAAAATAAATAGATTTAGCCTTCCACAAGCTTCCCGCAATAAATTGGGGGGATTTTGGCCCATTTCTCCTGACAGAGCTGGTGTAACTGAGTCAGGTTCATAGGCCTCCTTGCTCGCACACGCCCTTTCAGTTCTGCCCACAACATTTCTATAGGATGAGGTCAGGGCTTTGTGATGGTGGCCACTCCAATACCTTGACTTTGTCGTCCTTAAGTCATTTTGCCACAATTTTGGAAGTATGCTTGGGGTCGTTGTCCATTTGGAAGATCCATTTGCGACCAAGCTTTAACTTCCTGACTGATGTCTTCAGATGTTGCTTCAATATATCCACGTAATGATCCTCCTGATGATGCCATCTATTTTGTGAAGTGCACCAGTCCACCCTGCAGCAAAGCACCCCCACAACATGATGCTGCCACCCCGTGCTTCACGGTTGGGATGGTGTTCTTTGACTTGCAAGCCTCCCCTTTTTCCTCCAAACATAACGATGGTCATTATGGCCAAACAGTTCTATTTTTGTTTCATCAGGCCAGAGGACATTTCTCCAAAAAGTACAATCTTTGTCCCCATGTGCAGTTTCAAACCGCAGTCTGGCTTTATGGCGGTTTGGATCAGTGGCTTCTTCCTTGCTGAACAATTCAGGTTATGTCGATATAGGACTTGTTTTCCTGTGGATATAGATACTTTTGTACCCGTTTCCTCCAGTATCTTCACAAGGTCCTTTGCTGCTGTTCTGGGATTGATTTGCACTTTTTGCACCAAAGTACTTTCATCTCTAGGAGACAGAACGCATCTCCTTCCTGAGCGGTATGATGGCTGTGTGGTCCCATGGTGTTTAAACCTGCGTACCATTGTTTGTACAGATGAACGTGGTACCTTCAAGCATTTGGAAATTGCTCCCAAGGATGAACCAGACTTATGGAGGTCTACAATGGTTTTTCTGAGGTCTTGGCTGATTTATTTTGATTTCCCCATGATGTCAAGTGGCAGTGAGTTTGAAGGTAGGCCTTGAAATACATTCACAGAGAGACCTCCAATTGACTCAAATTATGTCAATTAGCCTATCAGAAGCTTCTTAAGCCATGACATCATTTTCTGGAATTTTCCAAGCTGTTTAAAGGCACAGTCAACTTAGTGTATGTACACGTTTGACCCACTGGAATTGTGTTACAGTGAATTATAAGTGGAATAATCTGTTTGTAAACAATTGTTGGAAAAATTACTTGTGTCATGCACAAAGTAGATGTCCTAACCGTCTTGCCAAAACTATAGTTTGTTAACAAGAAATTTGTGGAGTGGTTGAAAAAACATATTGACCAAAAAGTTTAGCTGTGTTAACCCAGTCGCTAGCTTATCCAGGGTCAGTGATAATGTACAGCAAACATGTACTGTATATCTATCGGAACAACTGAAACCATTTTGTAACCAACATTGCTGAAATAAAATTTACCTCCATAATGTTACCTGTAATTCTCATCTCTTGTAGCTTAATTGACATCTCCTTATCACTGTACCTATATTACAAGGGTTGAATCAGGATCTGAAAGCATGTACAACATCTGGTAGGCCTATATGGTTTGCCTCATATACATTGTCTACAGATATCATTTTACATTGAGAACATATAGTGCAAAAAAATGTAAACAATGTGTGAGTTTAGCTATTCTCTACTACAGATGACAGATGCCCATGAGGCCAGTAATGCCATCATACTGTAGGCCTATGGGTGCATTGGTGATGCATATGATAAGCTATGGATTCACAGAGCTGATATACTGAGAGAGACCATCATATAAAACACATTGGTGATGCATGTGATAAGCTATGGATTCAAAGAGCTGATATACTGAGAGAGACCATCATATAAAACACATTGGTGATGCATGTGATAAGCTATGGATTCACAGAGCTGATATACTGAGAGAGACCATCATATCAACACATTGGTGATGCATGTGATAAGCTATGGATTCACAGAGCTGATATACTGAGAGAGACCATCATATAAAACACATTGGTGATGCACGTGATAAGCTATGGATTCACAGAGCTGATATACTGAGAGAGACAATCATATACAACACATTGGTGATGCATGTGATAAGCTATGGATTCACAGAGCTGATATACTGAGAGAGACCATCATATAAAACACATTGGTGATGCATGTGATAAGCTATGGATTCACAGAGCTGATATACTGAGAGAGACCATCATATAAAACACATTGGTGATGCATGTGATAAGCTATGGATTCACAGAGCTGATATACTGAGAGAGACAATCATATAAAACACATTGGTAATGCATGTGATAAGCTATGGATTCACAGAGCTGATATACTGAGAGAGACCATCATATAAAACACATTGGTGATGCATGTGATAAGCTATGGATTCACAGAGCTGATATACTGAGAGAGACAATCATATAAAACACATTGGTGATGCATGTGATAAGCTATGGATTCACAGAGCTGATATACTGAGAGAGACAATCATATAAAACACATTGGTGATGCATGTGATAAGCTATGGATTCACAGAGCTGATATACTGAGAGAGACCATCATATAAAACACATTGGTGATGCATGTGATAAGCTATGGATTCACAGAGCTGATATACTGAGAGAGACCATCATATAAAACACATTGGTGATGCATGTGATAAGCTATGGATTCACAGAGCTGATATACTGAGAGAGACAATCATATAAAACACATTGGTGATGCATGTGATAAGCTATGGATTCACAGAGCTGATATACTGAGAGAGACCATCATATAAAACACATTGGTGATGCATGTGATAAGCTATGGATTCACAGAGCTGATATACTGAGAGAGACAATCATATAAAACACATTGGTGATGCATGTGATAAGCTATGGATTCACAGAGCTGATATACTGAGAGAGACCATCATATAAAACACATTGGTGATGCATGTGATAAGCTATGGATTCACAGAGCTGATATACTGAGAGAGACCATCATATAAAACACATTGGTGATGCATGTGATAAGCTATGGATTCACAGAGCTGATATACTGAGAGAGACAATCATATAAAACACATTGGTGATGCATGTGATAAGCTATGGATTCACAGAGCTGATATACTGAGAGAGACCATCATATAAAACACATTGGTGATGCATGTGATAAGCTATGGATTCACAGAGCTGATATACTGAGAGAGACAATCATATAAAACACATTGGTGATGCATGTGATAAGCTATGGATTCACAGAGCTGATATACTGAGAGAGACAATCATATAAAACACATTGGTGATGCATGTGATAAGCTATGGATTCACAGAGCTGATATACTGAGAGAGACCATCATATAAAACACATTGGTGATGCATGTGATAAGCTATGGATTCACAGAGCTGATATACTGAGAGAGACCATCATATAAAACACATTGGTGATGCATGTGATAAGCTATGGATTCACAGAGCTGATATACTGAGAGAGACCATCATATAAAACACATTGGTGATGCATGTGATAAGCTATGGATTCACAGAGCTGATATACTGAGAGAGACCATCATATAAAACACATTGGTGATGCATGTGATAAGCTATGGATTCACAGAGCTGATATACTGAGAGAGACAATCATATAAAACACATTGGTGATGCATGTGATAAGCTATGGATTCACAGAGCTGATATACTGAGAGAGACAATCATATAAAACACATTGGTGATGCATGTGATAAGCTATGGATTCACAGAGCTGATATACTGAGAGAGACCATCATATAAAACACATTGGTGATGCATGTGATAAGCTATGGATTCACAGAGCTGATATACTGAGAGAGACAATCATATAAAACACATTGGTGATGCATGTGATATATAAGACAATCATATAAAACACATTGGTGATGCATGGATTCACAGAGCTGATATACTGAGAGAGACCATCATATAAAACACATTAGTGATGCATGTGATAAGCTATGGATTCACAGAGCTGATATACTGAGAGAGACCATCATATAAAACACATTGGTGATGCATGTGATAAGCTATGGATTCACAGAGCTGATATACTGAGAGAGACAATCATATACAACACATTGGTGATGCATGTGATAAGCTATGGATTCACAGAGCTGATATACTGAGAGAGACAATCATATAAAACACATTGGTGATGCATGTGATAAGCTATGGATTCACAGAGCTGATATACTGAGAGAGACCATCATATAAAACACATTGGTGATGCATGTGATAAGCTATGGATTCACAGAGCTGATATACTGAGAGAGACAATCATATAAAACACATTGGTGATGCATGATAAGCTATGGATTCACAGAGCTGATATACTGAGAGAGACAATCATATAAAACACATTGGTGATGCATGTGATAAGCTATGGATTCACAGAGCTGATATACTGAGAGAGACCATCATATAAAACACATTGGTGATGCACGTGATAAGCTATGGATTCACAGAGCTGATATACTGAGAGAGACCATCATATAAAACACATTGGTGATGCACGTGATAAGCTATGGATTCACAGAGCTGATATACTGAGAGAGACAATCATATACAACACATTGGTGATGCATGTGATAAGCTATGGATTCACAGAGCTGATATACTGAGAGAGACCATCATATAAAACACATTGGTGATGCATGTGATCACAGAGCTGATATACTGAGAGAGGATATCATTGGTGATGCAGAGCTATGGATTGATGATATACTGAGAGAGACCATCATATAAAACACATTGGTGATGCATGTGATAAGCTATGGATTCACAGAGCTGATATACTGAGAGAGACAATCATATAAAACACATTGGTGATGCATGTGATAAGCTATGGATTCACAGAGCTGATATACTGAGAGAGACAATCATATAAAACACATTGGTGATGCATGTGATAAGCTATGGATTCACAGAGCTGATATACTGAGAGAGACAATCATATAAACACATTGGTGATGCATGTGATAAGCTATGGATTCACAGAGCTGATATACTGAGAGAGACAATCATATAAAACACATTGGTGATGCATGTGATAAGCTATGGATTCACAGAGCTGATATACTGAGAGAGACCATCATATAAAACACATTGGTGATGCATGTGATAAGCTATGGATTCACAGAGCTGATATACTGAGAGAGACCATCATATAAAACACATTGGTGATGCATGTGATAAGCTATGGATTCACAGAGCTGATATAAAACTGAGAGAGACCATCATATAAAACACATTGGTGATGCATGTGATAAGCTATGGATTCACAGAGCTGATATACTGAGAGAGACCATCATATAAAACACATTGGTGATGCATGTGATAAGCTATGGATTCACAGAGCTGATATACTGAGAGAGACCATCATATAAAACACATTGGTGATGCATGTGATAAGCTATGGATTCAGAGCTGATATACTGAGAGAGACAATCATATAAAACACATTGGTGATGCATGTGATAAGCTATGGATTCACAGAGCTGATATACTGAGAGAGACCATCATATAAAACACATTGGTGATGCATGTGATAAGCTATGGATTCACAGAGCTGATATACTGAGAGAGACCATCATATAACCACAGCAGCTTGGATTCACAGAGCTGACTCCATTGGTTGTAAGCTATGGATTCACAGAGCTGATATACTCATCATATAAAACACATTGGTGATGCATGTGATAAGTTTGGATTCACAGAGCTGATATACTGAGACAATCATATACAACACAGTGATGCATGTGATAAGCTATGGATTCACAGAGCTGATATACTGAGAGAGACAATCATATAAAACACATTGGTGATGCATGTGATAAGCTATGGATTCACAGAGCTGATATACTGAGATCATATAAAACACATTGGTGATGCATGTGATAAGCTATGGATTCACAGAGCTGATATACTGAGAGAGACCATCATATAAAACACATTGGTGATGCATGTGATAAGCTATGGATTCACAGAGCTGATATACTGAGAGAGACCATCATATAAAACACATTGGTGATGCATGTGATAAGCTATGGATTCACAGAGCTGATATACTGAGAGAGACCATCATATAAAACACATTGGTGATGCATGTGATAAGCTATGGATTCACAGAGCTGATATACTGAGAGAGACCATCATATAAAACACATTGGTGATGCATGTGATAAGCTATGGATTCACAGAGCTGATATACTGAGAGAGACCATCATATAAAACACATTGGTGATGCATGTGATAAGCTATGGATTCACAGAGCTGATATACTGAGAGAGACCATCATATAAAACACATTGGTGATGCATGTGATAAGCTATGGATTCACAGAGCTGATATACTGAGAGAGACCATCATATAAAACACATTGGTGATGCATGTGATAAGCTGTGGATTCACAGAGCTGATATACTGAGAGAGACAATCATATAAAACACATTGGTGATGCATGTGATAAGCTATGGATTCACAGAGCTGATATACTGAGAGAGACCATCATATAAAACACATTGGTGATGCATGTGATAAGCTATGGATTCACAGAGCTGATATACTGAGAGAGACCATCATATAAAACACATTGGTGATGCATGTGATAAGCTATGGATTCACAGAGCTGATATACTGAGAGAGACCATCATATAAAACACATTGGTGATGCATGTGATAAGCTATGGATTCACAGAGCTGATATACTGAGAGAGACAATCATATAAAACACATTGGTGATGCATGTGATAAGCTATGGATTCACAGAGCTGATATACTGAGAGAGACAATCATATAAAACACATTGGTGATGCATGTGATAAGCTATGGATTCACAGAGCTGATATACTGAGAGAGACAATCAAATAAAACTGGACAAAAATAAAATGTTAATTTGAGAAAACAAGACAGAAACACAGGCACATTACAGACAGAACCCCTTCCTTTCTTTATTGCAGGATTGTGATATGTGATTAATCAACATTGGCACTAGTTCCTTTTGAATAATAGTTTGACAATTAAATAAAGTTAAAAACACTTCACTTCAAAGAATAAACACTTCATCACTTCAAAATGTACAAAACACACTAACTGGTATGTTTAGATGTAAGATTAGACATTTGAGTCTAATTAACAATAGGTCATTGAATAGTAACAAGTAGGCTATTATTACTAAAGCATCATTTCAGGTTAGCAAATAAAACATCCATACCAGTGGTGACCAACCTTCCTCCACTGATCCCTGAGCTACTTGCACACTTGATGATCAACTCATTAGGTTTATACGTTGATTCAGGCTGAAACAGAAGCCTGCAAACCCAGCAGACCTCCAGCCAGGTTGTCCTTCTCCTACTGTAACAGGTTTATACGCTGAATCAGGCTGAAACAGAAGCCTGCAAACCCAGCAGACTTCCAGCCAGGTTGTCCTTCTCCCACTGTAACAGGTTTATACGTTGAATCAGGCTGAAACAGAACCCTGCAAACCCAGCAGACCTCCAGCCATGTTGTCCTTCTCCTACTGTAACAGGTTTATACGTTGAATCAGGCTGAAACAGAACCCTGCAAACCCAGCAGACCTCCAGCCAGGTTGTCCTTCTCCTACTGTAACAGGTTTATACGTTGAATCAGGTTGAAACAGAACCCTGCAAACCCAGCAGACCTCCAGCCATGTTGTCCTTCTCCTACTGTAACATGTTTATACGTTGAATCAGGCTGAAACAGAACCCTGCAAATCCAGCAGACCTCCAGCCATGTTGTCCTTCTCCTACTGTAACAGGTTTATACGTTGAATCAGGCTGAAACAGAACCCTGCAAACCCAGCAGACCTCCAGCCATGTTGTCCTTCTCCTACTGTAACAGGTTTATACGTTGAATCAGGCTGAAACAGAACCCTGCAAACCCAGCAGACCTCCAGCCATGTTGTCCTTCTCCTACTGTAGCAGGTTTATACGTTGAATCAGGCTGAAACAGAACCCTGCAAACCCAGCAGACCTCCAGCCAGGTTGTCCTTCTCCTACTGTAGCAGGTTTATACGTTGAATCAGGCTGAAACAGAACCCTGCAAACCCAGCAGACCTCCAGCCAGGTTGTCCTTCTCCTACTGTAACAGGTTTATACGTTGAATCAGGCTGAAACAGAACCCTGCAAACCCAGCAGACCTCCAGCCAGGTTGTCCTTCTCCTACTGTACCAGGTTTATACGTTGAATCAGGCTGAAACAGAACCCTGCAAACCCAGCAGACCTCCAGCCAGGTTGTCCTTCTCCTACTGTAACAGGTTTATACGTTGTAATATAATAATAATATAGGACATTTAGCGAGACCTCCCTTCCCAGTAAACTCAAACACCTTTGGTCAGCATGTCAAAATATGTTGGGAATATGAACAGATGCAGGATCTTCATTTGGGTAATCCTGCAGCAATTGTTCATTTGAATTATTATGTGGATTATAATTAACGGATATTTTTGTAGGGGTTGATACATTTTTTGTAAGGGAAAATCAAATTGGTAAGATGTCACCGAGAAATCAGAATAGAATGTTGATTCCTGGCTGCCGTATAAATGATGTAGAACTGTAGAATTTAGAACGTAGCTATTCTAAATATATCTGTGTGATGTCTTGTCAATTAGCACACCATTTCTAAACCATATCTTCCCAATGCACCATGTATACATCCGTTGGGCAGAGGTATCTCTGCTATCTGGGTTTGTTGCCTCTGTCTCACACATATTATTTCTGTCACGTCTGCCTGTGTGCTGTAGCTCGACTTGAGTTGCTCTTTTGACGGACAAAGGCTGATAATGAATGAATATACTATTTCATCCCTGTGTGTGTGTGCTTTCGTTAATGCCTGCGTGCGCGCATGTGTATATGTGTGTCCATGTATGCATATGTGTGTGGGTATGTGTGTGGGTATGTGTGTGGGCATATGTGTGTGGGTATGTGTGTGGGTATGTGTGTGGGCATATGTGTGTGGGTATGTGTGTGGGCATGTGTGCACACACGATTAGAGCATTAGTAGGGATATTCAAGAAATATTCAATGCCAAATCTATCACCATTCAGGTGCTCTGTTCTGCCAGGCTAGCTGTGCCTGGACCTACTTCCTCTAGACGTATGGTCACCCTGCGGCTACCTCCCCACCACCACCCAGCTCCACGCAGCCCTGACGACTTCCTCTAGACGTATGGTCACCCTGAGGCTACCTCCCCACCACCACCCAGCTCCACGCAGCCCTGACGACTTCCTCTAGACGTATGGTCACCCTGAGGCTACCTCCCCACCACCACCCAGTTCCACGCAGCCCTGACATCTTCATCTATTTATGAGTCCATTAAAGAGCAGCACAAGGACAAGATGTAGCGCTGGCATCTTCCTCCCTCCCCTCCGTCCTCTCAGTCTTTAGCTCAGATTTATCTCCCGGCCCCAGACATGCCAGGCCTGATGGATGGAGCAACAAGGGGAAACGAGGGACATGGCACTTCTCAAGGAAATGCACTGACACCTACAGAGTAGCTATATATCGGGGTGGCTGGTTTCATCAGTGCTTCTTCAGTGGGTCCATGTCAGTAATAATGAACCAGCTAGTTGTGTAAGGAGATTGTTAGCCATTGGGACTCACAAATATGTCTAATATTACCTGTTTTGAGTACTTACAGAAAGTGCCATGTCAGCGTAATATGCATGAATAAGAATTTATACATGTCTTATAAGACAACACGAACTGTTATGAATATTTATAGCCGACCTTACAACATGAGATAAGCATGATAGAGGAATGTATAAATGCCTCACCACACGCGCTGAATGGCATTACAATACAGCACCAGTGCCATCTCCCCATAAGCCCCTTATGCTCGCTGGGCGGCGCAGTCTGAACCCACAAAACCCTTTGTTTATGTATCATGTACCCAAGCAGATGGCCCATGTGGTACCTCCAATCTGGCGATGCCTTGATGCCAGTCTGTTGTGCCAGTCTTCAAAGCCCCTCCGCTGTGCCACCACATCTCCTCACTCCCTCCGCTGCGACAACACTTCTCCTCACTCCCTCCGCTGCGACACCACATCTCCTCACTCCCTCCGCTGTGCCACCACATCTCCTCACTCCCTCCGCTGTGCCACCACATCTCCTCACTCCCTCCGCTGTGCCACCACTTCTCCTCACTCCCTCCGCTGTGCCACCACATCTCCTCACTCCCTCCGCTGTGCCACCACATCTCCTCACTCCCTCCGCTGTGCCACCACATCTCCTCACTCCCTCCGCAGTGCCACCACATCTCCTCACTCCCTCCGCTGTGCCACCACATCTCCTCACTCCCTCCGCTGTGCCACCACATCTCCTCACTCCCTCCGCTGCGACACCACTTCTCCTCACTCCCTCCGCTGTGCCACCACATCTCCTCACTCCCTCCGCTGTGCCACCACTTCTCCTCACTCCCTCCGCTGTGCCACCACATCTCCTCACTCCCTCCGCTGTGCCACCACTTCTCCTCACTCCCTCCGCTGTGCCACCACATCTCCTCACTCCCTCCGCTGTGCCACCACTTCTCCTCACTCCCTCCGCTGTGCCACCACATCTCCTCACTCCCTCCGCTGTGCCACCACATCTCCTCACTCCCTCCGCTGTGCCACCACATCTCCTCACTCCCTCCGCAGTGCCACCACATCTCCTCACTCCCTCCGCTGAGCCACCACATCTCCTCACTCCCTCCGCTGTGCCACCACATCTCCTCACTCCCTCCGCTGCGACACCACTTCTCCTCACTCCCTCCGCTGTGCCACCACATCTCCTCACTCCCTCCGCTGCGACACCACTTCTCCTCACTCCCTCCGCTGTGCCACCACATCTCCTCACTCCCTCCGCTGCGACACCACTTCTCCTCACTCCCTCCGCTGTGCCACCACATCTCCTCACTCCCTCCGCTGTGCCACCACATCTCTTCACTCCCTCCGCTGCGATACCACTTCTCCTCACTCCCTCCGCTGTGCCACCACATCTCTTCACTCCCTCCGCTGCGACACCACTTCTCCTCACTCCCTCCGCTGTGCCACCACATCTCCTCACTCCCTCCGCTGTGCCACCACATCTCTTCACTCCCTCCGCTGCGACACCACTTCTCCTCACTCCCTCCGATGTGCGACCACATCTCCTCACTCCCTCTGCTGTGCCACCACATCTCCTCACTCCCTCTGCTGTGCCACTACATATCCTCCCTCCCTCCACTGTGCCACCATGTCTACCTACTCCCTCCGCTATGCCACTACATATCCTCCCTCCACTGTGCCACCATGTCTACCTACTCCCTCCGCTATGCCACTACATATCCTCCCTCCACTGTGCCACTACATATCCTCCCTCCCTCCACTGTGCCACCATGTCTACCTACTCCCTCCACTGTGCCACTACATATCCTCACTCCCTCAGCTGTGCCACTACATATCCTCCCTCCACTATGCCACTACATATCCTCCCTCCATTGTGCCACTACATATCCTCCCTCCCTCCACTGTGCCACCATGTCTACCTACTCCCTCCACTGTGCCAATACATATCCTCACTCCCTCAGCTGTGCCACTACATCTCCTCACTCCCTCAGCTGTGCCACTACATATCCTCACTCCCTCAGCTGTGCCACTACATCTCCTCACTCCCTCCGTTGTGCCACTACATCTCGTCAATGGGCCTCAGAGAGAGAACACCTGAGGGGCTGAGACACCACCTGGCTCTAGAACATACAGAACTCTACATACAGCTAGCTAGCCTACCTCCCATGCATGCTAATGGAGCTAACAGGATGGAGGTTTTAAATGGAGCAAGCTACCTGGGACAGGGTGGATGCTTTAATGGACCTAAATAACAGGGTGGATGTTTTAGGACCACAATGCTACACATGAATATATGTGTGTGTGTGTGTGTGTATTGAATATTCACCGTGTATTTGGTGATGATCCTTGCTATGTGAAAAATACAGGCAGTCATCATTGCCTATATGTAGACTTTACTGCACGCACACTTATGCATGCTTACACACACACATACACCCACACACACACACACACACACACACACACACACACACACACACACACACACACACACACACACACACACACACACACACACACACACACACACACACACACACACACACACACACACACACACACACACACACACACACACACACACACACACAGAAATGCAGAGTCGCACGCATACAAACAGTACACACACACACCATGGCACATATGCTTGAGTGTGCGCATCTACACACATACCATAGAACATATGCTAATTTGCACACACACACACACAAACACACACACATCTTACAACTGCTAAACTCCCCCAAGAGAACACACACAGCAGCTTTTTAAAGGCAGCGATAATGACTGCATTACCCAGCATCGCCGTGGGATCCAGACCCTGGAGGAGATCCGCTTCAAAGCCCCACCAAATGACATGCCCGCGCGGACACACACACACCATAGTACAGTATAGGAGCTACAGCAGCACTAATGACAAATATCTAGTTTAAAAATACAGTAGGTGTATCAAAACTATCCCTCTCTGTGAGCAGTGGAAAGGGTGTGAGGAGATATGTGTGAGAGAGAGAGTGTGTGTGTGTGTGTGTGTGTGTGTGTGTGTGTGTGTGTGTGTGTGTGTGTGTGTGTGCGTGCGTGCGTGCGTGCGTGCGTGCGTGCGTGCGTGCATGCGTGCGTGTGTGTGAGAGCATTTGTTTCATACACATGAGTATGGCCTGTGCTTTCTTAGAGTCATATTTAATTGAACAACCTCTCCTAAAAACAACACAACAACAAGTCTCCTCTTGGACATAGACATCACAAATGCATTGTTTTATACATTTTTTTTTACCATATTTGATCAGTTTATGGAATTACATTTTTTTGAACAGGATGGCGATTTTCTTTAACATTTGACCAGGTTGCCAGTAGCCATTTTACTGTTCTATTTATTTCTGTGTCCTTGGCAGACTTCAGCACTGATTCCATACTGCATTTATGTTACATGTACCATTCTCCTCAGGTAGTGGAGGTGGTAGATAGTCTGCGCTGTTTAACCCATAGATCTCTGTGTTGTTTAACCCATAGGTCCCTGTGTTGTTTAACCCATAGGTCCCTGTGTTGTTTAACCCATAGATCTCTGTGTTGTTTAACCCATAGGTCCCTGTGTTGTTTAACCCATAGGTCCCTGTGTTGTTTAACCCATAGGTCCCTGTGTTGTTTAACCCATAGGTCCCTGTGTTGTTTAACCCATAGGTCCCTGTGTTGTTTAACCCATAGGTCCCTGTGTTGTTTAACCCATAGGTCCCTGTGTTGCTTAACCCATAGGCAGGGTTAGGTAGGTTATTTTCTAGATGTAATCCTTTACAGTTACTAGTTACCTGTCCAAAAGTGTAATCAATAACATAACTTTTGGAATACCCAAACTCAGTAATGTAATCTGATTACATTCATTTACTCTTAGATGACTTTCCCCTTAAGAGGCATTAGATGAAGACAAAAATGTATGTTACTAATTGAACCACATCTATCGCAGGATAAATCAATGTTAAAGTTTACATAGCTGGCCATATATATGGATGTTACATTTTACTTAATGAGATGGTTATTTAGGCTTCTTCTAACCCATCGCTTTCTACTACATATAATATGATTAAATGATATCTTTACATTAAAAACCATCAGAATTCCAGTCATTCCAATATATGTTATACACCTTGATCTTCAAGAATAGGACTTGGAAATATGGAAGTATAGATTAGCCACATTGTTTTACCTGAGAACGACCCCAACACTAAGGACATATTAGCCACATTGTTTTACCTGAGCATGACCCCAACACTAAGGACATATTAGCCACATTGTTTTACCTGAGCATGACCCCAACACCAAGGACATATTAGCCACATTGTTTTACCTGAGCATGTCCCCAACACTAAGGACATATTAGCCACATTGTTTTACCTGAGAACGACCCCAACACTAAGGACATATTAGCCACATTGTTTTACCTGAGCATGACCCCAACACTAAGGACATATTAGCCACATTGTTTTACCTGAGCATGACCCCAACACCAAGGACATATTAGCCACATTGTTTTACCTGAGCATGACCCCAACACTAAGGACATATTAGCCACATTGTTTTACCTGAGCATGACCCCAACACTAAGGACATATTAGCCACATTGTTTTACCTGAGCATGACCCCAACACTAAGGACATATTAGCCACATTGTTTTACCTGAGCATGACCCCAACACTAAGGACATATTAGCCACATTGTTTTACCTGAGCATGACCCCAACACTAAGGACATATTAGCCACATTGTTTTACCTGAGCATGACCCCAACACCAAGGACATATTAGCCACATTGTTTTACCTGAGAACGACCCCAACACCAAGGACATATTAGCCACATTGTTTTACCTGAGCATGACCCCAACACTAAGAACATATTAGCCACATTCTTTTACCTGAGCATGACCCCAACACTAAGGACATATTAGCCACATTGTTTTACCTGAGCATGACCCCAACACCAAGGACATATTAGCCACATTGTTTTACCTGAGAACGACCCCAACACCAAGGACATATTAGCCACATTGTTTTATCTGAGCATGACCCCAACACTAAGGACATATTAGCCACATTGTTTTACCTGAGCATGACCCCAACACTAAGGACATATTAGCCACATTGTTTTACCTGAGCATGACCCCAACACTAAGGACATATTAGCCACATTGGTTTACCTGAGCATGACCCCAACACTAAGGACATATTAGCCACATTGTTTTACCTGAGCATGACCCCAACACTAAGGACATATTAGCCACATTGTTTTACCTGAGCATGACCCCAACACTAAGGACAGATTAGCCACATTGTTTTACCTGAGCATGACCCCAACACTAAGGACAGATTAGCCACATTGTTTTACCTGAGCATGACCCCAACACTAAGGACAGATTAGCCACATTGTTTTACCTGAGCATGACCCCAACACTAAGGACATATTAGCCACATTGTTTTACCTGAGCATGACCCCAACACTAAGGACATATTAGCCACATTGTTTTACCTGAGCATGACCCCAACACTAAGGACAGATTAGCCACATTGTTTTACCTGAGCATGACCCCAACACTAAGGACAGATTAGCCACATTGTTTTACCTGAGCATGACCCCAACACTAAGGACAGATTAGCCACATTGTTTTACCTGAGCATGACCCCAACACTAAGGACAGATTAGCCACATTGTTTTACCTGAGCATGACCCCAACACTAAGGACATATTAGCCACATTGTTTTACCTGAGCATGACCCCAACACTAAGGACAGATTAGCCACATTGTTTTACCTGAGCATGACCCCAACACTAAGGACAGATTAGCCACATTGTTTTACCTGAGCATGACCCCAACACTAAGGACATATTAGCCACATTGTTTTACCTGAGCATGACCCCAACACAGATTACATTGGACAGGACATATTAGCCACATTGTTTTACCTGAGCATGACCCCAACACTAAGGACATATTAGCCACATTGTTTTACCTGAGCATGACCCCAACACTAAGGACATATTAGCCACATTGTTTTACCTGAGCATGACCCCAACACTAAGGACATATTAGCCACATTGTTTTACCTGAGCATGACCCCAACACTAAGGACATATTAGCCACATTGTTTTACCTGAGCATGACCCCAACACTAAGGACGTATTAGCCACATTGTTTTACCTGAGCATGACCCCAACACTAAGGATGTATTAGCCACATTGTTTTACCTGAGCATGACCCCAACACTAAGGACATATTAGCCACATTGTTTTACCTGAGCATGACCCCAACACTAAGGACATATTAGCCACATTGTTTTACCTGAGCATGACCCCAACACTAAGGACATATTAGCCACATTGTTTTACCTGAGCATGACCCCAACACTAAGGACATATTAGCCACATTGTTTTACCTGAGCATGACCCCAACACTAAGGACATATTAGCCACATTGTTTTACCTGAGCATGACCCCAACACTAAGGACATATTAGCCACATTGTTTTACCTGAGCATGACCCCAACACTAAGGACATATTAGCCACATTGTTTTACCTGAGCATGACCCCAACACTAAGGACATATTAGCCACATTGTTTTACCTGAGCATGACCCCAACACTAAGGACATATTAGCCACATTGTTTTACCTGAGCATGACCCCAACACTAAGGATGTATTAGCCACATTGTTTTACCTGAGCATGACCCCAACACTAAGGATGTATTAGCCACATTGTTTTACCTGAGCATGACCCCAACACTAAGGACATATTAGTCAGCCTTACTTTGTTGTTTATGATTTTGTTGTCATGGAGGACTGATGGGGCTCATTGATTCGAGTTGAAAAATGTGTTCTGCGCTCATGGAATGGAATGCTTTGAGAACTACTGAAAAGTGCTATTTACATGTGAGCAATGAATGCTATATGCTGCATTTGCTATAGGCCTATTGTTAAACTTGTTGTTCGTGACACTATGACATCTCTATAATATGCAGCTGGTTTAAAGGGCACATCCAGAGATGGAACAATAGCTAATTGGTGGCCTATCCTCTGTTTTGGTAAATCAAATCAAATCAAATCAAATTTATTTATATAGCCCTTCGTACATCAGCTGATATCTCAAAGTGCTGTACAGAAACCCAGCCTAAAACCCCAAACAGCAAACAATAGGTGTAAAAGCCACATTGCTAGGAAAAACTCCCTAGAAAGGCCAAAACCTAGGAAAAACCTAGAGGAACATATTAGTCCTCTTCTGGCATTGATTATAACAGAAAATGACCAAGATGTTCAAATGTTCATAAATGACCAGCATGGTCAAATAATAATAAGGCAGAACAGTTGAAACTGGAGCAGCATTGTTTCAGGTGGACTGGGGACTAAGGACCCAGCAAGGAGCCATCATGTCAGGTAGTTTACGGTCCTAGGGCTCAGGTCCTCCAAGAGAAAGAAAGAGAGAATTAGAGAGAGCATATGTGGGGTGGCCAGTCCTCTTCTGGCTGTGCCGGGTGGAGATTATAACAGAACGTGGCCAAGATGTTCAAATGTTTAAATGACCAGCATTTTGAATTAGTAAGGCAGAACAGTTGAAACTGGAGCAGGAGCATGGCCAGGTGGACTGGGGACAAAAGGAGTTCATGTCAGGTAGTCCTGGGACATGGTCCTAGGGCCCAGGCCAACTGAAACTGAGCAGCAGCATGGCCAGGTGGACTGGGGACAGCAATCAATGTCAGGTAGTCCTGGGGCATGGTTCTAGGGCTCAGGTCCTATTGTTAAAGAAGGAGAGAAGGAGAGAATTAGAGAACATCACTTAGATTTGCACAGGTTTAGGACAGGAGAAGTACTCCAGATAAACAAACTGACCCTAGCCCCCCGACACATAAACTACTGCAGCATAAATACTGGAGGCTGAGACAGGAGGGGTCAGGAGACACTGTAAAAAGCTGAGGGATGGGCCTTGAGAAATGTAACCACTCTCAGATGAATAGACAGAGCTATGGATGCAAGGACTGACCCTCCATGATATCAAAATGATTGTATTAATCATGTTATGACAGTGTTTTTTAACGTTTACATTGTTTACTAACATTGGAGAAAAACAAGCTGATATTTTGGGTTCTGATGGAGCGTGACAGTTGAACTAAGCTGATGAGGCATTTATAAGTTATATTCTTCAAGAATCAATGGATATATATATAAAGTCCAAAATGGATGTAGCAACTACAGATTTCCCCTTTAAGTCTATGAAAAGTGTGTTTCTCAACATGTGTCCGTTAGGACTATGGGCTAAAACATTTTATCAGCATTAGATTGAGCAATAAAACCCCCACTTTTATTCCATAAACTTGGATCCGCACTGTGCAGCTGTTGCAAGAGAGAATTTTTCACTGGCCGTCCACTGGTTTCATAATTAATGATTAATAGGCAGCTTAAACTTATTGAATTCAACCATTGTTGGGTTCAAATACACATTTAGATTTGTGAACAGCCATCCACAACAACCACAATCCATAAGGAGTAAATAGCTCAATTAAAGAGCAGCAGTGTGATTCACATCAACGCGCTATGTAGATAACAATAATAAGTGATACCCGTATCACCGTAGACTAAACCCCTGCTGTCATCCTTACCGCCAAGCGTTTATTCAAGTTGGATAATCTTTGGATGCCGACAGCAGTCATATCATTGGAAGAGATATCTTGAACTGTAGCCTACAAAAGCATATTCCTGCTCTTTTCCCACAATCCATCAAACACATGTGGTGTGTCATCATAGTGGTCTCTGACTTGTGGTCAGACTCTCCCAGGTGGAACAAACGGAAACTTTCTTCCCTCCCTTGAATGTCATTGAGAAAACAGAGAAGTGTCAAAGATTTTTTCAAAAACATCCTTTCTGAATTTAAAAGTAATCCTCAAAGTAATCATCTAGTTTTCTAAAAGTATCTGTAATCTGATTACAATATTTTAGCTGGTAACGTAACGGATTACAGTTTTTGTAATCTGTTACATATAATGTATTACATGTAATCCGTTACTTCCCAACCCTGCCCATAGGTCCCTGTGTCTTTTAACCCATAGGTCCCTGTGTCTTTTAACCCATAGGTCCCTGTGTCTTTTAACCCATAGGTCCCTGTGTCTTTTAACCCATAGGTCCCTGTGTCTTTTAACCCATAGGTCCCTGTGTCTTTTAACCCATAGGTCCCTGTGTCTTTTAACCCATAGGTCCCTGTGTCTTTTAACCCATAGGTCCCTGTGTCTTTTAACCCATAGGTCCCTGTGTCTTTTAACCCATAGGTCCCTGTGTCTTTTAACCCATAGGTCCCTGTGTCTTTTAACCCATAGGTCCCTGTGTCTTTTAACCCATAGGTCCCTGTGTCTTTTAACCCATAAGTCCCTGTGTCGTTTAACCCATAGGTCCCTGTGTCTTTTAACCCATAAGTCCCTGTGTCTTTTAACCCATAAATCCCTGTGTCTTTTAACCCATAGGTTCCTGTGTCTTTTAACCCATAGGTCCCTGTGTCTTTTAACCCATAAATCAAATCAAATTTATTTATATAGCCCTTCGTACATCAGCTGATATCTCAAAGTGCTGTACAGAAACCCAGCCTAAAACCCCAAACAGCAAGCAATGCAGGTGTAGAAGCACAGTGGCTAGGAAAAACCCCCTAGAAAGGCCAAAACCTAGGAAGAAACCTAGAGAAGAAACAGGCTATGTGGGGTGGCCAGTCCTCTTCTGGCTGTGCCGGGTGGAGATTATAACAGAACATGGCCAAGATGTTCAAATGTTCATAAATGACCAGCATGGTCGAATAATAATAAGGCAGAACAATTGAAACTGGAGCATCAGCACGGCCAGGTGGACTGGGGACAGCAAGGAGTCATCATGTCAGGTAGTCCTGGGGCATGGGCCTAGGGCTCAGGTCCTCCGAGAGAGAGAAAGAAAGAGAGAAGGAGAGAATTAGAGAACGCACACTTAGATTCACACAGGACACCGAATAGGACAGGAGAAGTACTCCAGATATAACAAACTGACCCTAGCCCCCCGACACATAAACTACTGCAGCATAAATACTGGAGGCTGAGACAGGAGGGGTCAGGAGACACTGTGGCCCCATAAGTCCCTGTGTCTTTTAACCCATAGGTCCCTGTGTCTTTTAACCCATAGGTCCCTGTGTCTTTTAACCCATAGGTCCCTGTGTCTTTTAACCCATAGGTCCCTGTGTCTTTTAACCCATAGGTCCCTGTGTCTTTTAACCCATAGGTCCCTGTGTCTTTTAATCCATAGGTCCCTGTGTCTTTTAACCCATAGGTCCCTGTGTCTTTTAACCCATAGGTCCCTGTGTCTTTTAACCCATAAGTCCCTGTGTCGTTTAACCCATAGGTCCCTGTATCTTTTAACCCATACGTCCCTGTGTCGTTTAACCCATAGGTCCCTGTGTCTTTTAACCCATAGGTCCCTGTGTCTTTTAACCCATAGGTCCCTGTGTCGTTTAACCCATAGGTCCCTGTGTCTAATAACCCATAGGTCCCTGTGTCTTTTAACCAATAAGTCCATGTCCAATCAATCATATGCCAGCCTTTGGCTCTCCTCAGTAACACAATGTTGTACCCCACACATACACTTGCACAAGCTCACGCACGCACGCACACAAACACACACACAAACACACGTGGGATGAGAGAAATCAGGTCATGATATCCCCCCTCCCTACTTATAGACAAATGAAACCATTGATTTTCCTCCTTGTACCTAAACTTGTACAGAGTCTGAAATGGCCTCCTTTTAGCCCACAACACACACACTAATGCAGGAACACACACAGCTCAGAGGCATATAGTCCTTCACATCATGTCTGTTGATTCAAAGCATCACATCAGTCATACCTGTCTCTTAGGTGCAGTCTAGAGAGTCTGTCGGGCCACAGGTGCGGAGACATGACATCGTCACACACACCAGACACACACCAGACACTATGTTGTGCTGTTTTTGAGCGATGTCATCACAATGATTCCCTCTCCTCCAGCTCAACCGCAGCTGGCTGCGCAAACCCAATCCACCATGGTCTCTCATACTGCTGATGAGGACTGGAGGCCCACGGCTGTCAGGACCAGGTGCCTGGGTGATTAGACAGAGGTAGACCTCTCAGGAGGCGAGGGGGAGAGCGACACAGGGTGGGGGGAGGAAAGAGAAGGGGAGGGGGAGGTGAGGAAGTAGAGGCGTGAGCAGAAGAAAGGGAAAGAGGAGGGGTGTGGTGGGGTGTGGGAACGACAGGCCCAACTCCTCCAGACTCTAATGTGTTTCTATCGATCCACCGCTCTGATTTTTTCATGGCTCTCTCCCAGCATCTCAGACTCTCATCTCCTCTCCTCTCATCTCCTCTCCGCAGTGGCTGAGCTTGAGCTCCCTTGCTCCCCACAGACCAACACTGCTCTCATGTCATGAAGAATCTTCTTTGTTATTGGCTCCAAATTGGCTTTCAATTTTCATCCCCCTCTCGGATTAGTCTCGTCCAGGGCCTCGTTAGCTCCAGCCAACCCCCTTAGTCTCCCCTCCTCCCGAGACCCAGGCTGAGAAAGAGCTGAGAAAATACAGGAGAAATCAATACATAAGGCCCGAGTAGAAGTTGTAAGTTCTGCAGGTGTTTGCTTTCTGTTCTCTGTGATCTGGGAGGTGTCCCAGGGCCCTGTGAGGCTGAGTTAAATGTCAGTTGGAGGCGCTGCCAATAAACTGCAGTCCCGCCGCCATCGACTGGCCATGAAAAACCTCCATGGCTCTGCATACAGTATGAAGAACCGGCCTCTCTCTGATCCTCTCTGACCTTCTGATTCTCTCTGTTCCTCTCTGATCTTCTGCCTCTCTCTGTTCCTCTCTGACCTTCTGCCTCTCTCTGGTCCTCTCTGACCTTCTGCCTCTCTCTGTTCCTCGCTGACCTTCTGATTCTCTCTGATCCTCTCTGACCTTATGATTCTCTCTGGTCCTATCTGATCTTCTGCCTCTCTCTGTTCCTCTCTGACCTTCTGCCTCTCTCTGGTCCTCTCTGACCTTCTGCCTCTCTCTGGTCCTCTCTGATCTTCTGCCTCTCTCTGGTCCTCTCTGACCTTCTGCCTATCTCTGTTCCTCTCTGATCTTCTGCCTCTCTCTGTTCCTCTCTGACCTTCTGCCTCTCTCTGTTCCTCTCTGACCTTCTGCCTCTCTCTGGTCCTCTCTGACCTTCTGCCTCTCTCCGGTCCTCTCTGACCTTCTGCCTCTCTCCCACGGCTATGATTCTATAAGAAAATAAATGATTAAGTGCAACGCTGGAGAGGTGAGAGTTGCAGGCAGGGAGAGAGATCTTGGAAAGTGAATCTCATTCTAGATCTGTGAGAGAGACAGCCGCACTTCACTCTCTCACCACAGCAATGGCCACACGTTGGTCTATATAGGCTACAATGTTGCGTAAACCATAAACCCGGGCCAGCCCAACACAAGTACATTCTTAGAATATATATCGTAACATATCATACAAATTGTAATTCATAAAACATAAACAGAATGGATGATGGACATTTACAAATTAATACATACCATACGAAACGTAACATATCATACTAATTGGAGGGAGACAGATATACACTTCCTATGTTACGTCTACCCCTGAGTCCAGGTTGGATTCCAGGAATCTTCCAACTGGGATGTATGGAAAACTTGGGAATTTTTGGAAAGCTACCAGAATATTGCAACCCTATTCATCCTCAACACTGGTATGACCATAAACTCAAAACAGTTCTAAATGAATGGCCAGTCAGTGAATCCCAGCAACAAAACAGAGCTTTCATCTAACAGTAGTCTACTTATTCCCTGTTGGCATAGTAATCCTCACCCGGCTCACCCAAAGTATCCCAGCTAGCAATTACAGCTCCATCGGGAAAATCATTACAGACATTTACTCACAAAGTGGTCTTGGCTCTAGTTTGGGTAGGTGAGGGGTAGAGGCTCTTCGACCATCTCTCCCTCTGGTGTAAGGCTGGCCCTGAACAAACCCCTCATCTCACAGTCGATACCAATGATTAGCTTAAGCAGCTACTCCGAACGACCTGCTTTCTATTTCTCGGCTTCTTAGGACATTTTCATTGGAGCGTTCGATCATTAACAGCACTCAAAGCTGTAAAACAGGAGGAGTTTGATAAAACACACTTCCAGAAACTCTTATTACTGCCAGACCCCAGGAAAACTAGTGGTCGCTAAGGCAAATGGGGATTCAAACAAATATCCAACTGGGTTGTGTATTTTGAGACTCACTGTATTTAATTCAAAAAGTCGTTATCCACCTAACGACTACATGAGGTTCAATGAAATGCCTCAAAACTGGGCTAAAGACCAAACAGAGACCTGGATCAATGGTCTATAGACTTTGTGGGCAACTCAAGACTAGTTTATCACAGATCAATAAGTAATACGGCCAATGGTGATAGTAATCCATCTTAGAGCAGTTCACTAGGCTAGGATGTTTTCTGCATAGAGGGTCTCTCTAATCTGTATATCGAGGACAACTTGACCATTCACCATCTTAACCCTTGTGTGGTGTTCGGGTATGTGGGAACCATTTACAATGTTTACTAAAAGAAAAATGATACAATGAATTGTTTTCTCAAGCTGAGACTCATTGGCCTTGGCTCATTTTCTGTGAAGAACATGTAAAAGAACACCTTTTCATTGAGTGCACACTGTGCACCCCCCTACATACATACAGTGGGGCAAAAAAGTATTTAGTCAGCCATCAATTGGGCAAGTTCTTCCACTTAAAAAGATGAGAGAGGCCTGTCATTTTCATCATAGGTACACTTCAACTATGACAGACAGAATGAGAAAACAAATCCAGAAAATCACATTGTAGGATTTTTTATGAATTTATTTGCAAATTATGGTGGAAAATAAGTAAAGAAATCAACTGTGGGAGCAATTATTAGGAAATGGAAGACATACAAGACCACTGATAATCTCCCTCGATCTGGGGCTCCACGCAAGATCTCAACCGTGGGGTCAAAATGACCACAAGAACGGTGAGCAAAAATCCCAGAACCACACGGGGGGACCTAGTGAATGACCTGCAGAGAGCTGGGACCAAAGTAACAAAGCCTACCATCAGTAACACACTACACCGCCAGGGACTCAAATCCTGCAGTGCCAGACGTGTCCCCCTGCTTAAGCCAGTACATGTCCAGGCCCGTCTGAAGTTTGCTAGAGAGCATTTGGATGATCCATAAGAAGTTTGGGAGAATGTCATATGGTCAGATAAAACCAAAATATAACTTTTTGGTAAAAACTCAACTCGTCGTGTTTGGAGGACAAAGAATGCTGAGTCGCATCCAAAGAACACCATACCTACTGTGAAGCATGGGGGTGGAAACATCAAGCTTTGGGGCTATTTTTTTGCAAAGGGACCAGGACGACTGATCCGTGTAAAGGAAAGAATGAATGGGGCCATGTATCGTGAGATTTTGAGTGAAAACCTCCTTCCATCAGCAAGGGCATTGAAGATGAAACGTGGCTGGGTCTTTCAGCATGAGAATGATCCCAAACACACCGCCCGGGCAACGAAGGAGTGGCTTCGTAAGAAGCATTTCAAGGTCCTGGAGTGGCCTAGCCAGTCTCCAGATCTCAACCCTGTAGAAAATCTTTGGAGGGAGTTGAAAGTCTGTGTTGCCCAGCCACAGCCCCAAAACATCACTGCTCTAGAGGAGATCTGCATGGAGGAATGGGCCAAAATACCAACAACAGTGTGTGAAAACCTTGTGAAGGCTTACAGAACACGTTTGACCTCTGTCATTGCCAACAAAGGGTATATAACAAAGTATTGAGATAAACTTTTGTTATTGACCAAATACTTATTTTCTACCATAATTTGCAAATAAATTCATTAAAAATCCTACAATGTGATTTTCTGGATTTTTTCTAATTTTGTCTGTCATAGTTGAAGTGTACCTATGATGAAAATTACAGGCCTCTCTCATCTTTTTAAGTGGGAGAACTTGCACAATTGCTGGCTGACTAAATACTTTTTTGCCCCACTGTATATTACATATGTGGTGTTCGGGTACACTGGACCCGAGGATAATAAAAGTGTGGAAAAGTGTGTGTGTAGTTGAAAACAAGTAAAAATGAAACAAAAAGATTTGCTGTGTGCCTTCACTCTGTCTTCCTCCTCCCTGGGCCTGCTGTTTCAACAAAGCACCAAGAACCTGTCTCTCTCCCTGCCTGTCTCCCGCTTTTCTCGCACTCTTTACCCTTTGTAGTGTGTGAAACTATACAATGTCTTGCTGAAACCTGCACAATGTTATTACAATACATTGTTTCGATACATTGTAAAAAATGCAGTACTTTCCCACACTCTACCCCAGCCAGGTGCAAATTGGGGGAGGGACACAACAAATAAATAGCTTTGCATGTGAGGCTCCTTACCACAATCAATCAGTATGGCAAAAATCATCTCTGCTCTATCATTTTTGTAGAGAGAGAAGCTGGGGTGGAAGGAGCGTCTTCCACTTTGGAAGATGAATCATTTTCCTAATATGAGGATCATGTCTCTGTCAATTCGGAGTCTGACAGTGAGTTGGAAAAAGAGGATGAGATTGACCCTCAGCCAGCCCCAGGACCAGCCCATCAGCAGCCAGCCCCAGGACCAGCCCATCAGCAGCCAGCCCCAGGACCAGTCCATCATTAGCCAGCCCCAGGACCAGCCCATTAGCAGCCAGCCCCAGGACCAGCCCATCAGCAGCCAGCCCCAGGACCAGCCCATCAGCAGACAGCCCCAGGACCAGCCCATCAGCTGCCAGCCCCAGGACCAGCCCATCAGCAGCCAGCCCCAGGACCAGCCCATCAGCAGCCAGCCCCAGGACCAGCCCATCAGCAGCCAGCCCCAGGACCAGCCCATCATTAGCCAGCCCCAGGACCAGCCCATCAGCAACCAGCTCATCAGCAACCAGCTCATCAGCAGCCAGCCCCAGGACCAGCCCATCATTAGCCAGCCCCAGGACCAGCCCATCAGCAACCAGCTCATAAGCAACCAGCTCATCAGCAGCCTACAGGAGGAGAAATATGGATGTCAAAAAATTGTGAAATTGAATGAGCCACCCCCGCAAGGCTGCCAATGTGATAAGGATGCAACCAGGGCTGATGCGGATGGCGGTTACTCATGTGCAGGACATAATTGTATTTGTAACAAGTGCACTGAGTCGAGAAGCAAGTTCAAGGAGTGAGTGATTTAAACAATAAACGAAACATAATACAAAACAAGAAACACAAACAACACACAGGCAAGAAACAACAATGACGCCTGGTGAAGAAACCAAAGGGAGTGATAGATAAAGGGCAGGTAATCAAGGAGGTGATGGAGTCCAGGTGAGTTTCATTATGCATATAACAATGGTGACAGCTGTGCTCCATAACGAGGAGCCTGGTGACCTAGAGGCCGGAGAGGGAGCACACGTGACAGTACCTCCTCCCGATGCGCGGCACCTGCCGCCGACCAAGATGACGATACCGGGGATCAGAAGCGGACTGGTCACCTCTGCTAAGGTGCGAGAACCTGGCGATCCAGCTGAGGCGCGGGAGCATGGTGACCAAGTGCGCAGAAGAGAACATATGTGACAGTACCCCCTCCACGGCACGTTCAGCTCCAGCTGCAGGACGCCAACCACAGGGACAATCCCATGGATCAGAAGCGGACCAGTCGCTTCCGCTGAGGGGAGAAACTTGACGACCCGGCTGAGGTGTGAGAGCCTGATGAGCTGGCTGAGACCTCCCCGGTAGCCTCGTTTGACCTCCCCGGTTGCCTCGTTTGACCTCTCCGGTTGCCTCCCCAGTTGCCTCGTGTTTTTGGAGAGCGATGGAAGGAGATGGTCCAAACTCATTTACATACATACTTTGGGGTTCTTATCCTTGCTGGTGTTTTCAGATCTAATGGGGTGCAGAAACTAGCAGAGAACTTTGGAAAACTTTCACATTATTTCCAGGATTATCCGCTTGGATTACCGAGACACCAGACCAGCTCGGCGGCAGAGAGACAAGCTAGCTGCAATCAGGTCAGTGCAGAGAGACAAGCTAGCTGCAATCAGGTCAGTGCAGAGAGACAAGCTAGCTGCAATCAGGTCAGTGCAGAGAGACAAGCTAGCTGCAATCAGGTCAGTGCAGAGAGACAAGCTAGCTGTAATCAGGTCAGTGTAGGACAAGTGGGTGACCCACCTCCCCCTGTTTATGCAGTTTATGCCATTTAGGGGCCGCTGCCTCATCAGGCAGTACATACCGTCTAAACCCACAACATATGGAATCAAGATCTGGGCTGCCTGTGATGCTGCTTCTTCATATGGGTGGAACTTGCAAGTGTATACAGGGAAATCAGATGGAGGAGCCCCTGAGAAGAACCAAGGGATGCGGGTTGTCCTGGACGTGACAGAGGGACTCCGTGGCCACAAAATCACGTGATAACTGTTTTACTTCGCACAAGCTGGGATAGGAGCTCCTCAAGAGGGAGCTGACGATGGTAGGAACAGTACGAAAAAACAAGCCAGAGCTCCCACCTCTGTTGAATACACGGAACAGGCCTATAAATTCCTCTAAGTTTGTGTTCACGGCCGACACGTCCCTAGTGTCCTATGTGCCAAAGAAAAGCAGAAATGTGGTACTTACGCTGCATAGGGATGGGATAATCTGTGGCCAGGAACATCACAAAACAGAAATCATAATGGATTACAATTCCACAAAGGAGGGTGAAAAATTTAGACAAGCTGGTGACTGACTACAGCTGCCAAAGAATAATGCAACACTGGCCCCTTGTTATATTCTTCAACATCTTGGACATCTCAGCATACAAGGCGTTTGTCATCTGGATGGCGTTGAACCCAGATTGGAACAGAGAGAAGCTCCAGAGGATACGGCTCTTTCTCGAGGAGTTGGGCAAGACATTGATAAGACCTCAAATCCATAGGAGGCAACCCAAGGACCCCAGCTTCTGCAGCCATCGTAAGGAGGATTCAGGAGGAGGATGCTGGTGCCCCATCCGCCCGACCCACAGAACCAACTCCAATACCGGGAGTAAGTGTAAGTGATGTTGTTGCATGTGTGTGTGTCTGACTCTCCTGCCTTAGCCTACTGTAACTATATTACGTGAGTGAGTGAGATGTTAGTCAAATTCCTGATCTAGGTGTTTTCATCATTCTAGATTGCAGCCGGGAGCAACAAGATGAAGCGCTGCGATGTGTGTGAAGAAGAAGGACAGGAAGACACAGTACACATGCAACAAGTGCAAGAAATACATTTGCAACACACAGACAGTAAAACTCTGTCCCTCATGTGGTGTGTAGACCGACTTTCATTTGTGTTCAATGGGGCTCATTTATCATTTCCATGAAATACTGTATGTAACATTTGTCCTTCCAATTTGTTCAGTTCAAATCAATAAGCATCTATAGTGATGAAAACCTTGTTTCATTTATATTTGTTCAAGAAACACACAATTATTCCACCCATACCTTGATTATATCAACAACAACAAAAACAAATCGTGTTTTATTGATAAATGTGATCTAGCAGAGGTAAATTGCAAATATTAACCATGTATGGTGTCTATAATGCTTGTAATTGACATAAGTCAACATATAAGTATTAAGTATTTTAATGTAAATAGTTATGGCTGTATTGTTTTAAAAAACAAATAATGTTGTGGGTCCATCAGACCCCAATAACAAAAACATGAACACCACACAAGGGTTAAATCCTCAGGTGTTCAAATTTTCAGCAAAAGACACTTAAGAGGAGAAAAACTAAAGACAATAATTTAGGGTTGGCAAAGTGTAAAATATGTCTCTTTAATAAATGTTGAAATAAAATGATGCTAAATCCCTTTAGATTTGGAAGTTCTTTCCCTCTCCCCTTCTCTCCCCAATACCCTTCTCTCCCCAATACCCTTCTCTCCCCAATACCCTTCTCTCCCCAATACCCTTCTCTCCCCAATACCCTTCTCTCCCCAATACCCTTCTCTCCCCAATACCCTTCTCTCCCCAATACCCTTCTCTCCCCAATACCCTTCTCTCCCCAATACCCTTCTCTCCCCAATACCCTTCTCTCCCCAATACCCTTCTCTCCCCAATACCCTTCTCTCCCCAATACCCTTCTCTCCCCAATACCCTTCTCTCCCCAATACCCTTCTCTCCCCAATACCCTTCTCTCCCCAATACCCTTCTCTCCCCAATACCCTTCTCTCCCCAATACCCCCTCCCCAATCTCTCCCCAATACCCTTCTCTCCCCAATACCCTTCTCTCCCCAATACCCTTCTCTCCCCAATCCCATTCTCTCCTCTCCCCAATCCACTCCTCTCCTCAATCCTCTCCTCTCCCCAATCCCCTCCTCTCCTGAATCCTTTCCTCTCCCCAATCCCCTCCTCTCCCCAATAACATGTCCCACAATCCCAGCCCACGTGGAACATGACATTTGCAGGTAAATCGTTTAGTCAAATGTCAGCCAGAGAAATGTAAACCACAAGGTATTTGCTCCTGATAGAAGAAACTTGTAAAATTGGAATAAAATGAATAGACTAAGCACTCAGACGGCAGGAATAGGTTGGTAGTCGGGGAACCAGAGAGTGAGAATACTTTGCTGATCGTTTGGACTCAAGGGCCACATCAATATTCTTACATTTAAGGTCGGCCGCAATGAAGAGATGCTGTCAACTAAACAGAGCCGTTTAGGGGGTCTGCTGTCAGCTCTTCCACAGTAGAGAACAGAGCCGTTTAGGGGGTCTGCTGTCAGCTCTTCCACAGTAGAGAACAGAGCCGTTTAGGGGGTCTGCTGTCAGCTCTTCCACAGTAGAGAACAGAGCCGTTTAGGGGGTCTGCTGTCAGCTCTTCCACAGTAGAGAACAGAGCCGTTTAGGGGGTCTGCTGTCAGCTCTTCCACAGTAGAGAACAGAGCCGTTTAGGGGGTCTGCTGTCAGCTCTTCCACAGTAGAGAACAGAGTCGTTTAGGGGGTCTGCTGTCAGCTCTTCCACAGTAGAGAACAGAGCCGTTTAGGGGGTCTGCTGTCAGCTCTTCCACAGTAGAGAACAGAGCCGTTTAGGGGGTCTGCTGTCAGCTCTTCCACAGTAGAGAACAGCACCGTTTAGGGGGGAAGCTGTCTACTCTTCCACAGTAGAGAACAGATCCATTTAGGGGGGATGCTGTCAACTCTTCCACAGTAGAGAACAGAGCCGTTTAGGAGGGATGCTGTCAACTCTTCCACAGTAGAGAACAGAGCCGTTTAGGGGGGATGATGTAAACTCTTCCACAGTAGAGAACAGAGCCGTTTAGGGGGAATGCTGTCAACTCTTCCACAGTAGAGAACAGAGCCATTTAGGGGGGATGCTGTCAACTCTTCCACAGTAGAGAACAGAGCTGTTTAGGGGGGAAGCTGTCAACTCTTCCACAGTAAAGAACAGAGCCGTTTAGGGGGATGCTGTCAACTCTTCCAAAATAGAGAACAGAGCCGTTTAGGTGGGATGCTGTCAACTCTTCCACAGTAGAGAACAGAGCCGTTTAGGGGGATGCTGTCAACTCTTCCACAGTAGAGAACAGAGCCGTTTAGGGGGATGCTGTCAACTCTTCCACAGTAGAGAACAGAGCCGTTTAGAGGGGATGCTGTCAACTCTTCCCGCTGGATGGAGGGTAAAAAGGCCATCGGCTCAATTAAGCTTCTCTGGCTCTCCCTCAGTGGGCAATACATATTTATGAGTGTTATCTTTCTCTCTTGCTTCATCTATCTCTTTTCTTTCTCTCTGTTCATTAGATTTTTTCTCTCTATCTGCATCTCCTCTTCTTTTTCACATTCATTTTCACTCCCCCCCTCATCTCTCTCCTACCCCCTCATCTCTCTCCTACCCCTCTCTCCGTAACATTAGGCACAGAGGGTGGAGAACCAGAGTGCCACCACACAGTGCTCAGTGGAGGGTGGCGGTGCCAGGGCTCCATGCATATTTAGCAGAGCCTCTCCCGGACAGGGGACTAGTGCTGGGCACCTGAGAAGTGTTCCCAGCACTGCACCTAAGGAGGGTGCCCAGCACTCGTCCCCTGTCCGGGAGAGGCTCTGCTAAATATGCATGGAGCCCTGGCACCGCTACTGTCCTCCATATTCAGACAGTAACTTCTCCTTAAGCTTTATCTAAAACAAATCCACCCTGCAAGGCTCAGTGTAGTGCAGAAGCCAATACTGCCCTATGAGCTCAACGCTGGAGGGGGAGGAGACAAAGCAAATGATGTTGCCAAAGAGGAAAAAGCTGCTCTGCAGAACTGTCTCATGTGCTAAACATGAAGTGCAAGGTCTTTCATACACATGTTCAGTATACAGGAAGAACAGATATATTCATTCTTGTAAACACACACACACCCATGGATCCAGGCATGCGCACACACACACACACACACACACTTTACAGAGACATCAAGTTAAGTACATATATGTTTTTCTATGAGATATAATTGCTCAAATTAGCACAGTGACTCTTAATAAGCTGTCAGAGAAAGGAGAGATCCTATAATACATCATTATGATTTAAAAAAACTCTTGGTGGAGAATACCTGCATTTAGCATCAATTTGCACCTTACGCAATTAGCTTCAAATGACGTTCGGCGGGGAAAAGCAGTTTGTTTCACCTTGGGTTAATGTAGAAGTGTTTAGGGTGCTGTAATGTTTGGGAAGGAGGGAGAACACCCTCTAGTGGTTGTTACAGGAACCATAGAAATGTGTTTTAACATTTAGCAGGATCCTGTTTTTTTATTTATTTTTAAATGTAACCTTTATTTAACTAGGCAAGTCAGGTAAGAACAATTATGGTTAAGTGCCTTGCTCAAAGGGCACATCGACAGATTGTAACGGCGTTCGTCTGTTGTAAGAAGAGAGTCAGACCGAAATGCAGCGTGTAGGTTACTCATGACTTTAATGAATGAAAACGGTAAAGAGGCAGCTGTATTTTATTTTCCTAATGATGAAAGGTCTTTCTACTTGTGCTGCCATTGTTTTGTCAGGTCTGTCTTGTAAAAAGGTACCGTTTCCTTGCTAAATAAGTAGTGTGGGCTTGTTCACTTGTTATTGAGTAGTGTGTGTGTGTTCACTTGTTATTGAGTAGTGTGTGTGTGTGTGTGTTCACTTGTTATTGAGTAGAGTGTGTGTGGGTGTGTTCACTTGTTATTGAGTAGTGTGTGTGTGTTCACTTGTTATTGAGTAGTGTGTGTGTGTGTGTGTTCACTTGTTATTGAGTAGTGTGTGTGTGTTCACTTGTTATTGAGTAGTGTGTGTGTGTTCACTTGTTATTGAGTAGTGTGTGTGTGTTCACTTGTTATTGAGTAGTGTGTGTGTGGGTGTGTTCACTTGTTATTGAGTAGTGTGTGTGTGGGTGTGTTCACTTGTTATTGAGTAGTGTGTGCGTGTTCACTTGTTATTGAGTAGTGTGTGTGTGGGTGTGTTCACTTGTTATTGAGTAGTGTGGGCGTGTTCATTTGTTATTGAGTAGTGTGGCGTGTTCACTTGTTATTGAGTAGTGTGTGCGTGTTCACTTGTTATTGAGTAGTGTGGGCGTGTTCACTTGTTATTGAGTAGTGTGTGTGTGTTCACTTGTTATTGAGTAGTGTGGGCGTGTTCACTTGTTATTGAGTAGTGTGAGCGTGTTCACTTGTTATTGAGTAGTGTGTGTGTGGGCGTGTTCACTTGTTATTGAGTAGTGTGTGCGTGTTCACTTGTTATTGAGTAGTGTGTGTGTGTTCACTTGTTATTGAGTAGTGTGGGCGTGTTCACTTGTTATTGAGTAGTGTGAGCGTGTTCACTTGTTATTGAGTAGTGTGTGTGTGGGCGTGTTCACTTGTTATTGAGTAGTGTGTGTGTGTTCACTTGTTATTGAGTAGTGTGGGCGTGTTCACTTGTTATTGAGTAGTGTGTGCGTGTTCACTTGTTATTGAGTAGTGTGGGCGTGTTCACTTGTTATTGAGTAGTGTGGGCGTGTTCACTTGTTATTGAGTAGTGTGTGTGTGTTCACTTGTTATTGAGTAGTGTGTGTGTGTTCACTTGTTATTGAGTAGTGTGTGTGTGTTCACTTGTTATTGAGTAGTGTGTGTGTGTTCACTTGTTATTGAGTAGTGTGGGCGTGTTCACTTGTTATTGAGTAGTGTGTGTGTGTTCACTTGTTATTGAGTAGTGTGTGTGTGGGTGTGTTCACTTGTTATTGAGTAGTGTGAGCGTGTTCACTTGTTATTGAGTAGTGTGGGCGTGTTCACTTGTTATTGAGTAGTGTGGGCGTGTTCACTTGTTATTGAGTAGTGTGTGCGTGTTCACTTGTTATTGAGTAGTGTGAGCGTGTTCACTTGTTATTGAGTAGTGTGGGCGTGTTCACTTGCTATTGAGTAGTGTGTGCGTGTTCACTTGTTATTGAGTAGTGTGCGCGTGTTCACTTGTTATTGAGTAGTGTGGGCGTGTTCACTTGTTATTGAGTAGTGTGTGTGTGAGCGTGTTCACTTGTTATTGAGTAGTGTGGGCGTGTTCACTTGTTATTGAGTCAAGTGAGTAGTGTGGGCGTGTTCACTTGCTATTGAGTAGTGTGTGCGTGTTCACTTGTTATTGAGTAGTGTGGGCGTGTTCACTTGTTATTGAGTAGTGTGTGTGTGTTCACTTGTTATTGAGTAGTGTGTGTGTGTTCACTTGTTATTGAGTAGTGTGTGTGTGTTCACTTGTTATTGAGTAGTGTGTGCGTGTTCACTTGTTATTGAGTAGTGTGCGCGTGTTCACTTGTTATTGAGTAGTGTGTGCGTGTTCACTTGTTATTGAGTAGTGTGCGCGTGTTCACTTGTTATTGAGTAGTGTGTGTGTGTTCACTTGTTATTGAGTAGTGTGTGTGTGTTCATTTGTTATTGAGTAGTGTGTGCGTGTTCACTTGTTATTGAGTAGTGTGCGCGTGTTCACTTGTTATTGAGTAGTGTGCGCGTGTTCACTTGTTATTGAGTAGTGTGTGGCGTGTTCACTTGTTATTGAGTAGTGTGGGCGTGTTCATTTGTTATTGAGTAGTGTGGGCGTGTTCACTTGTTATTGAGTAGTGTGTGCGTGTTCACTTGTTATTGAGTAGTGTGTGTGTGTGCGTGTTCACTTGTTATTGAGTATTGTGTGTGTGTGCGTGTTCACTTGTTATTGAGTAGTGTGTGCGTGTTCACTTGTTATTGAGTATTGTGTGTGTGTGTGTTCACTTGTTATTGAGTAGTGTGTGTGTGTGTGTGTGTGTTCACTTGTTATTGAGTAGTGTGCGCGTGTTCACTTGTTATTGAGTAGTGTGTGCGTGTTCACTTGTTATTGAGTATTGTGTGTGTGTGTGTTCACTTGTTATTGAGTAGTGTGTGCGTGTTCACTTGTTATTGAGTAGTGTGGGCGTGTTCACTTGTTATTGAGTAGTGTGGGCGTGTTCACTTGTTATTGAGTAGTGTGTGTGTGAGCGTGTTCACTTGTTATTGAGTAGTGTGGGCGTGTTCACTTGTTATTGAGTAGTGTGAGCGTGTTCACTTGTTATTGAGTAGTGTGGGCGTGTTCACTTGTTATTGAGTAGTGTGGGCGTGTTCACTTGTTATTGAGTAGTGTGTGTGTGTTCACTTGTTATTGAGTAGTGTGTGTGTGTTCACTTGTTATTGAGTAGTGTGTGTGTGTTCACTTGTTATTGAGTAGTGTGGGCATGTTCACTTGTTATTGAGTAGTGTGTGTGTGTTCACTTGTTATTGAGTAGTGTGTGTGTGGGTGTGTTCACTTGTTATTGAGTAGTGTGTGTGTGTTCACTTGTTATTGAGTAGTGTGGGCATGTTCACTTGTTATTGAGTAGTGTGGGCGTGTTTACTTGTTATTGAGTAGTGTGGGCGTGTTCACTTGTTATTGAGTAGTGTGCGCGTGTTCACTTGTTATTGAGTAGTGTGAGCGTGTTCACTTGTTATTGAGTAGTGTGTGCGTGTTCACTTGTTATTGAGTAGTGTGCGCGTGTTCACTTGTTATTGAGTAGTGTGGGCGTGTTCACTTGTTATTGAGTAGTGTGTGCGTGTTCACTTGTTATTGAGTAGTGTGTGTGTGTTCACTTGTTATTGAGTAGTGTGTGTGTGGGTGTGTTCACTTGTTATTGAGTAGTGTGAGCGTGTTCACTTGTTATTGAGTAGTGTGGGCGTGTTCACTTGTTATTGAGTAGTGTGGGCGTGTTCACTTGTTATTGAGTAGTGTGTGTGTGTTCACTTGTTATTGAGTAGTGTGGGCATGTTCACTTGTTATTGAGTAGTGTGTGTGTGTTCACTTGTTATTGAGTAGTGTGTGTGTGTTCACTTGTTATTGAGTAGTGTGAGCGTGTTCACTTGTTATTGAGTAGTGTGTGTGTGTTCACTTGTTATTGAGTAGTGTGGGCGTGTTCACTTGTTATTGAGTAGTGTGTGTGTGTTCACTTGTTATTGAGTAGTGTGGGCGTGTTCACTTGTTATTGAGTAGTGTGTGTGTGTTCACTTGTTATTGAGTAGTGTGAACGTGTTCACTTGTTATTGAGTAGTGTGCGCGTGTTCACTTGTTATTGAGTAGTGTGGGCGTGTTCACTTGTTATTGAGTAGTGTGTGTGTGTTCACTTGTTATTGAGTAGTGTGGGCGTGTTCACTTGTTATTGAGTAGTGTGAGCGTGTTCACTTGTTATTGAGTAGTGTGTGTGTGTTCACTTGTTATTGAGTAGTGTGGGCGTGTTCACTTGTTATTGAGTAGTGTGAGCGTGTTCACTTGTTATTGAGTAGTGTGGGCGTGTTCACTTGTTATTGAGTAGTGTGGGCGTGTTCACTTGTTATTGAGTAGTGTGGGCGTGTTCACTTGTTATTGAGTAGTGTGTGCGTGTTCACTTGTTATTGAGTAGTGTGCGCGTGTTCACTTGTTATTGAGTAGTGTGCGCGTGTTCACTTGTTATTGAGTAGTGTGTGCGTGTTCACTTGTTATTGAGTAGTGTGCGCGTGTTCACTTGTTATTGAGTAGTGTGTGTGTGTTCACTTGTTATTGAGTAGTGTGTGTGTGTTCATTTGTTATTGAGTAGTGTGTGCGTGTTCACTTGTTATTGAGTAGTGTGCGCGTGTTCACTTGTTATTGAGTAGTGTGCGCGTGTTCACTTGTTATTGAGTAGTGTGGGCGTGTTCACTTGTTATTGAGTAGTGTGAGCGTGTTCATTTGTTATTGAGTAGTGTGGGCGTGTTCACTTGTTATTGAGTAGTGTGTGCGTGTTCACTTGTTATTGAGTAGTGTGTGTGTGTGCGTGTTCACTTGTTATTGAGTATTGTGTGTGTGTGCGTGTTCACTTGTTATTGAGTAGTGTGTGCGTGTTCACTTGTTATTGAGTATTGTGTGTGTGTGTGTTCACTTGTTATTGAGTAGTGTGTGTGTGTGTGTGTGTGTTCACTTGTTATTGAGTAGTGTGCGCGTGTTCACTTGTTATTGAGTAGTGTGTGCGTGTTCACTTGTTATTGAGTAGTGTGTGTGTGTGCGTGTTCACTTGTTATTGAGTATTGTGTGTGTGTGCGTGTTCACTTGTTATTGAGTAGTGTGTGCGTGTTCACTTGTTATTGAGTATTGTGTGTGTGTGTGTTCACTTGTTATTGAGTAGTGTGTGTGTGCGCGAGCGTGTTCAATTGTTATTGAGTATTGTGTGTGTGTGTGTGTTCACTTGTTATTGAGTAGTGTGGGCATGTGTGTGTGTTCACTTGTTATTGAGTAGTGTGTGTGTGTTCACTTGTTATTGAGTAGTGTGTGTGTGTTCACTTGTTATTGAGTAGTTGTGGGCGTGTTCACTTGTTATTGAGTAGTGTGTGTGTGTTCACTTGTTATTGAGTAGTGTGGGCGTGTTCACTTGTTATTGAGTAGTGTGTGTGTGTTCACTTGTTATTGAGTAGTGTGGGCGTGTTCACTTGTTATTGAGTAGTGTGTGTGTGTTCACTTGTTATTGAGTAGTGTGAACGTGTTCACTTGTTATTGAGTAGTGTGTGTGTGTTCATTTGTTATTGAGTAGTGTGTGTGTGTTCACTTGTTATTGAGTAGTGCGCGTGTTCACTTGTTATTGAGTAGTGTGTGTGTGTTCACTTGTTATTGAGTAGTGTGTGTGTGTTCATTTGTTATTGAGTAGTGTGTGCGTGTTCACTTGTTATTGAGTAGTGTGCGCGTGTTCACTTGTTATTGAGTAGTGTGCGCGTGTTCACTTGTTATTGAGTAGTGTGGGCGTGTTCACTTGTGATTGAGTAGTGTGAGCGTGTTCATTTGTTATTGAGTAGTGTGGGCGTGTTCACTTGTTATTGAGTAGTGTGTGCGTGTTCACTTGTTATTGAGTAGTGTGTGTGTGTGCGTGTTCACTTGTTATTGAGTATTGTGTGTGTGTGCGTGTTCACTTGTTATTGAGTAGTGTGTGCGTGTTCACTTGTTATTGAGTATTGTGTGTGTGTGTGTTCACTTGTTATTGAGTAGTGTGTGTGTGTGTGTGTGTGTGTTCACTTGTTATTGAGTAGTGTGCGCGTGTTCACTTGTTATTGAGTAGTGTGTGCGTGTTCACTTGTTATTGAGTAGTGTGTGTGTGTGCGTGTTCACTTGTTATTGAGTATTGTGTGTGTGTGCGTGTTCACTTGTTATTGAGTAGTGTGTGCGTGTTCACTTGTTATTGAGTATTGTGTGTGTGTGTGTTCACTTGTTATTGAGTAGTGTGTGTGTGCGCGAGCGTGTTCAATTGTTATTGAGTATTGTGTGTGTGTGTGTGTTCACTTGTTATTGAGTAGTGTGGGCATGTGTGTGTGTTCACTTGTTATTGAGTAGTGTGTGTGTGTTCACTTGTTATTGAGTAGTGTGTGTGTGTTCACTTGTTATTGAGTAGTTGTGGGCGTGTTCACTTGTTATTGAGTAGTGTGTGTGTGTTCACTTGTTATTGAGTAGTGTGGGCGTGTTCACTTGTTATTGAGTAGTGTGTGTGTGTTCACTTGTTATTGAGTAGTGTGGGCGTGTTCACTTGTTATTGAGTAGTGTGTGTGTGTTCACTTGTTATTGAGTAGTGTGAACGTGTTCACTTGTTATTGAGTAGTGTGTGTGTGTTCATTTGTTATTGAGTAGTGTGTGTGTGTTCACTTGTTATTGAGTAGTGTGCGCGTGTTCACTTGTTATTGAGTAGTGTGTGTGTGTTCACTTGTTATTGAGTAGTGTGTGTGTGTTCATTTGTTATTGAGTAGTGTGTGCGTGTTCACTTGTTATTGAGTAGTGTGCGCGTGTTCACTTGTTATTGAGTAGTGTGCGCGTGTTCACTTGTTATTGAGTAGTGTGGGCGTGTTCACTTGTGATTGAGTAGTGTGAGCGTGTTCATTTGTTATTGAGTAGTGTGGGCGTGTTCACTTGTTATTGAGTAGTGTGTGCGTGTTCACTTGTTATTGAGTAGTGTGTGTGTGTGCGTGTTCACTTGTTATTGAGTATTGTGTGTGTGTGCGTGTTCACTTGTTATTGAGTAGTGTGTGCGTGTTCACTTGTTATTGAGTATTGTGTGTGTGTGTGTTCACTTGTTATTGAGTAGTGTGTGTGTGTGTGTGTGTGTGTTCACTTGTTATTGAGTAGTGTGCGCGTGTTCACTTGTTATTGAGTAGTGTGTGCGTGTTCACTTGTTATTGAGTAGTGTGTGTGTGTGCGTGTTCACTTGTTATTGAGTATTGTGTGTGTGTGCGTGTTCACTTGTTATTGAGTAGTGTGTGCGTGTTCACTTGTTATTGAGTATTGTGTGTGTGTGTGTTCACTTGTTATTGAGTAGTGTGTGTGTGCGCGAGCGTGTTCAATTGTTATTGAGTATTGTGTGTGTGTGTGTGTTCACTTGTTATTGAGTAGTGTGGGCATGTGTGTGTGTTCACTTGTTATTGAGTAGTGTGTGTGTGTTCACTTGTTATTGAGTAGTGTGTGTGTGTTCACTTGTTATTGAGTAGTTGTGGGCGTGTTCACTTGTTATTGAGTAGTGTGTGTGTGTTCACTTGTTATTGAGTAGTGTGGGCGTGTTCACTTGTTATTGAGTAGTGTGTGTGTGTTCACTTGTTATTGAGTAGTGTGGGCGTGTTCACTTGTTATTGAGTAGTGTGTGTGTGTTCACTTGTTATTGAGTAGTGTGAACGTGTTCACTTGTTATTGAGTAGTGTGTGTGTGTTCATTTGTTATTGAGTAGTGTGTGCGTGTTCACTTGTTATTGAGTAGTGTGAGCGTGTTCACTTGTTATTGAGTAGTGTGGGCGTGTTCACTTGTTATTGAGTAGTTGTGTGTGTGTTCACTTGTTATTGAGTAGTGTGGGCGTGTGTGAGCGTGTTCACTTGTTATTGAGTAGTGTGGGCGTGTTCACTTGTTATTGAGTAGTGTGGGCGTGTTCACTTGTGATTGAGTAGTGTGAGCGTGTTCATTTGTTATTGAGTAGTGTGGGCGTGTTCACTTGTTATTGAGTAGTGTGTGCGTGTTCACTTGTTATTGAGTAGTGTGTGTGTGTGCGTGTTCACTTGTTATTGAGTATTGTGTGTGTGTGCGTGTTCACTTGTTATTGAGTAGTGTGTGCGTGTTCACTTGTTATTGAGTATTGTGTGTGTGTGTGTTCACTTGTTATTGAGTAGTGTGTGTGTGTGTGTGTGTGTGTTCACTTGTTATTGAGTAGTGTGCGCGTGTTCACTTGTTATTGAGTAGTGTGTGCGTGTTCACTTGTTATTGAGTAGTGTGTGTGTGTGCGTGTTCACTTGTTATTGAGTATTGTGTGTGTGTGCGTGTTCACTTGTTATTGAGTAGTGTGTGCGTGTTCACTTGTTATTGAGTATTGTGTGTGTGTGTGTTCACTTGTTATTGAGTAGTGTGTGTGTGCGTGAGCGTGTTCAATTGTTATTGAGTATTGTGTGTGTGTGTGTGTTCACTTGTTATTGAGTAGTGTGGGCATGTGTGTGTGTTCACTTGTTATTGAGTAGTGTGTGTGTGTTCACTTGTTATTGAGTAGTGTGTGTGTGTTCACTTGTTATTGAGTAGTTGTGGGCGTGTTCACTTGTTATTGAGTAGTGTGTGTGTGTTCACTTGTTATTGAGTAGTGTGGGCGTGTTCACTTGTTATTGAGTAGTGTGTGTGTGTTCACTTGTTATTGAGTAGTGTGGGCGTGTTCACTTGTTATTGAGTAGTGTGTGTGTGTTCACTTGTTATTGAGTAGTGTGAACGTGTTCACTTGTTATTGAGTAGTGTGCGCGTGTTCACTTGTTATTGAGTAGTGTGGGCGTGTTCACTTGTTATTGAGTAGTGTGTGTGTGTTCACTTGTTATTGAGTAGTGTGGGCGTGTTCACTTGTTATTGAGTAGTGTGAGCGTGTTCACTTGTTATTGAGTAGTGTGGGCGTGTTCACTTGTTATTGAGTAGTGTGGGCGTGTTCACTTGTTATTGAGTAGTGTGTGCGTGTTCACTTGTTATTGAGTAGTGTGAGCGTGTTCACTTGTTATTGAGTAGTGTGGGCGTGTTCACTTGTTATTGAGTAGTGTGTGTGTGTTCACTTGTTATTGAGTAGTGTGCGCGTGTTCACTTGTTATTGAGTAGTGTGGGCGTGTTCACTTGTTATTGAGTAGTGTGTGTGTGTTCACTTGTTATTGAGTAGTGTGGGCGTGTTCACTTGTTATTGAGTAGTGTGAGCGTGTTCACTTGTTATTGAGTAGTGTGTGTGTGTTCACTTGTTATTGAGTAGTGTGGGCGTGTTCACTTGTTATTGAGTAGTGTGAGCGTGTTCACTTGTTATTGAGTAGTGTGGGCGTGTTCACTTGTTATTGAGTAGTGTGGGCGTGTTCACTTGTTATTGAGTAGTGTGGGCGTGTTCACTTGTTATTGAGTAGTGTGTGCGTGTTCACTTGTTATTGAGTAGTGTGCGCGTGTTCACTTGTTATTGAGTAGTGTGCGCGTGTTCACTTGTTATTGAGTAGTGTGTGCGTGTTCACTTGTTATTGAGTAGTGTGCGCGTGTTCACTTGTTATTGAGTAGTGTGTGTGTGTTCACTTGTTATTGAGTAGTGTGTGTGTGTTCATTTGTTATTGAGTAGTGTGTGCGTGTTCACTTGTTATTGAGTAGTGTGCGCGTGTTCACTTGTTATTGAGTAGTGTGCGCGTGTTCACTTGTTATTGAGTAGTGTGGGCGTGTTCACTTGTGATTGAGTAGTGTGAGCGTGTTCATTTGTTATTGAGTAGTGTGGGCGTGTTCACTTGTTATTGAGTAGTGTGTGCGTGTTCACTTGTTATTGAGTAGTGTGTGTGTGTGCGTGTTCACTTGTTATTGAGTATTGTGTGTGTGTGCGTGTTCACTTGTTATTGAGTAGTGTGTGCGTGTTCACTTGTTATTGAGTATTGTGTGTGTGTGTGTTCACTTGTTATTGAGTAGTGTGTGTGTGTGTGTGTGTGTGTTCACTTGTTATTGAGTAGTGTGCGCGTGTTCACTTGTTATTGAGTAGTGTGTGCGTGTTCACTTGTTATTGAGTAGTGTGTGTGTGTGCGTGTTCACTTGTTATTGAGTATTGTGTGTGTGTGCGTGTTCACTTGTTATTGAGTAGTGTGTGCGTGTTCACTTGTTATTGAGTATTGTGTGTGTGTGTGTTCACTTGTTATTGAGTAGTGTGTGTGTGCGCGAGCGTGTTCAATTGTTATTGAGTATTGTGTGTGTGTGTGTGTTCACTTGTTATTGAGTAGTGTGGGCATGTGTGTGTGTTCACTTGTTATTGAGTAGTGTGTGTGTGTTCACTTGTTATTGAGTAGTGTGTGTGTGTTCACTTGTTATTGAGTAGTTGTGGGCGTGTTCACTTGTTATTGAGTAGTGTGTGTGTGTTCACTTGTTATTGAGTAGTGTGGGCGTGTTCACTTGTTATTGAGTAGTGTGTGTGTGTTCACTTGTTATTGAGTAGTGTGGGCGTGTTCACTTGTTATTGAGTAGTGTGTGTGTGTTCACTTGTTATTGAGTAGTGTGAACGTGTTCACTTGTTATTGAGTAGTGTGTGTGTGTTCATTTGTTATTGAGTAGTGTGTGTGTGTTCACTTGTTATTGAGTAGTGTGCGCGTGTTCACTTGTTATTGAGTAGTGTGTGTGTGTTCACTTGTTATTGAGTAGTGTGTGTGTGTTCATTTGTTATTGAGTAGTGTGTGCGTGTTCACTTGTTATTGAGTAGTGTGCGCGTGTTCACTTGTTATTGAGTAGTGTGCGCGTGTTCACTTGTTATTGAGTAGTGTGGGCGTGTTCACTTGTGATTGAGTAGTGTGAGCGTGTTCATTTGTTATTGAGTAGTGTGGGCGTGTTCACTTGTTATTGAGTAGTGTGTGCGTGTTCACTTGTTATTGAGTAGTGTGTGTGTGTGCGTGTTCACTTGTTATTGAGTATTGTGTGTGTGTGCGTGTTCACTTGTTATTGAGTAGTGTGTGCGTGTTCACTTGTTATTGAGTATTGTGTGTGTGTGTGTTCACTTGTTATTGAGTAGTGTGTGTGTGTTCACTTGTGATTGAGTAGTGTGAGCGTGTTCATTTGTTATTGAGTAGTGTGGGCGTGTTCACTTGTTATTGAGTAGTGTGTGCGTGTTCACTTGTTATTGAGTAGTGTGTGTGTGTGCGTGTTCACTTGTTATTGAGTATTGTGTGTGTGTGCGTGTTCACTTGTTATTGAGTAGTGTGTGCGTGTTCACTTGTTATTGAGTATTGTGTGTGTGTGTGTTCACTTGTTATTGAGTAGTGTGTGTGTGTGTGTGTGTGTGTTCACTTGTTATTGAGTAGTGTGCGCGTGTTCACTTGTTATTGAGTAGTGTGTGCGTGTTCACTTGTTATTGAGTAGTGTGTGTGTGTGCGTGTTCACTTGTTATTGAGTATTGTGTGTGTGTGCGTGTTCACTTGTTATTGAGTAGTGTGTGCGTGTTCACTTGTTATTGAGTATTGTGTGTGTGTGTGTTCACTTGTTATTGAGTAGTGTGTGTGTGCGCGAGCGTGTTCAATTGTTATTGAGTATTGTGTGTGTGTGTGTGTTCACTTGTTATTGAGTAGTGTGGGCATGTGTGTGTGTTCACTTGTTATTGAGTAGTGTGTGTGTGTTCACTTGTTATTGAGTAGTGTGTGTGTGTTCACTTGTTATTGAGTAGTTGTGGGCGTGTTCACTTGTTATTGAGTAGTGTGTGCGTGTTCACTTGTTATTGAGTATTGTGTGTGTGTGTGTTCACTTGTTATTGAGTAGTGTGTGTGTGAGCGTGTTCAATTGTTATTGAGTATTGTGTGTGTGTGTGTGTTCACTTGTTATTGAGTAGTGTGGGCATGTGTGTGTGTTCACTTGTTATTGAGTAGTGTGTGTGTGTTCACTTGTTATTGAGTAGTGTGGGCGTGTTCACTTGTTATTGAGTAGTGTGGGCGTGTTCACTTGTTATTGAGTAGTGTGTGCGTGTTCACTTGTTATTGAGTAGTGTGCGCGTGTTCACTTGTTATTGAGTAGTGTGCGCGTGTTCACTTGTTATTGAGTAGTGTGTGCGTGTTCACTTGTTATTGAGTAGTGTGCGCGTGTTCACTTGTTATTGAGTAGTGTGTGTGTGTTCACTTGTTATTGAGTAGTGTGTGTGTGTTCATTTGTTATTGAGTAGTGTGTGCGTGTTCACTTGTTATTGAGTAGTGTGCGCGTGTTCACTTGTTATTGAGTAGTGTGCGCGTGTTCACTTGTTATTGAGTAGTGTGGGCGTGTTCACTTGTGATTGAGTAGTGTGAGCGTGTTCATTTGTTATTGAGTAGTGTGGGCGTGTTCACTTGTTATTGAGTAGTGTGTGCGTGTTCACTTGTTATTGAGTAGTGTGTGTGTGTGCGTGTTCACTTGTTATTGAGTATTGTGTGTGTGTGCGTGTTCACTTGTTATTGAGTAGTGTGTGCGTGTTCACTTGTTATTGAGTATTGTGTGTGTGTGTGTTCACTTGTTATTGAGTAGTGTGTGTGTGTGTGTGTGTGTGTTCACTTGTTATTGAGTAGTGTGCGCGTGTTCACTTGTTATTGAGTAGTGTGTGCGTGTTCACTTGTTATTGAGTAGTGTGGGCGTGTTCACTTGTTATTGAGTAGTGTGTGTGTGTTCACTTGTTATTGAGTAGTGTGAACGTGTTCACTTGTTATTGAGTAGTGTGCGCGTGTTCACTTGTTATTGAGTAGTGTGGGCGTGTTCACTTGTTATTGAGTAGTGTGTGTGTGTTCACTTGTTATTGAGTAGTGTGGGCGTGTTCACTTGTTATTGAGTAGTGTGAGCGTGTTCACTTGTTATTGAGTAGTGTGGGCGTGTTCACTTGTTATTGAGTAGTGTGGGCGTGTTCACTTGTTATTGAGTAGTGTGTGCGTGTTCACTTGTTATTGAGTAGTGTGAGCGTGTTCACTTGTTATTGAGTAGTGTGGGCGTGTTCACTTGTTATTGAGTAGTGTGTGTGTGTTCACTTGTTATTGAGTAGTGTGCGCGTGTTCACTTGTTATTGAGTAGTGTGGGCGTGTTCACTTGTTATTGAGTAGTGTGTGTGTGTTCACTTGTTATTGAGTAGTGTGGGCGTGTTCACTTGTTATTGAGTAGTGTGAGCGTGTTCACTTGTTATTGAGTAGTGTGTGTGTGTTCACTTGTTATTGAGTAGTGTGGGCGTGTTCACTTGTTATTGAGTAGTGTGAGCGTGTTCACTTGTTATTGAGTAGTGTGGGCGTGTTCACTTGTTATTGAGTAGTGTGGGCGTGTTCACTTGTTATTGAGTAGTGTGGGCGTGTTCACTTGTTATTGAGTAGTGTGTGCGTGTTCACTTGTTATTGAGTAGTGTGCGCGTGTTCACTTGTTATTGAGTAGTGTGCGCGTGTTCACTTGTTATTGAGTAGTGTGTGCGTGTTCACTTGTTATTGAGTAGTGTGCGCGTGTTCACTTGTTATTGAGTAGTGTGTGTGTGTTCACTTGTTATTGAGTAGTGTGTGTGTGTTCATTTGTTATTGAGTAGTGTGTGCGTGTTCACTTGTTATTGAGTAGTGTGCGCGTGTTCACTTGTTATTGAGTAGTGTGCGCGTGTTCACTTGTTATTGAGTAGTGTGGGCGTGTTCACTTGTGATTGAGTAGTGTGAGCGTGTTCATTTGTTATTGAGTAGTGTGGGCGTGTTCACTTGTTATTGAGTAGTGTGTGCGTGTTCACTTGTTATTGAGTAGTGTGTGTGTGTGCGTGTTCACTTGTTATTGAGTATTGTGTGTGTGTGCGTGTTCACTTGTTATTGAGTAGTGTGTGCGTGTTCACTTGTTATTGAGTATTGTGTGTGTGTGTGTTCACTTGTTATTGAGTAGTGTGTGTGTGTGTGTGTGTGTGTTCACTTGTTATTGAGTAGTGTGCGCGTGTTCACTTGTTATTGAGTAGTGTGTGCGTGTTCACTTGTTATTGAGTAGTGTGTGTGTGTGCGTGTTCACTTGTTATTGAGTATTGTGTGTGTGTGCGTGTTCACTTGTTATTGAGTAGTGTGTGCGTGTTCACTTGTTATTGAGTATTGTGTGTGTGTGTGTTCACTTGTTATTGAGTAGTGTGTGTGTGCGCGAGCGTGTTCAATTGTTATTGAGTATTGTGTGTGTGTGTGTGTTCACTTGTTATTGAGTAGTGTGGGCATGTGTGTGTGTTCACTTGTTATTGAGTAGTGTGTGTGTGTTCACTTGTTATTGAGTAGTGTGTGTGTGTTCACTTGTTATTGAGTAGTTGTGGGCGTGTTCACTTGTTATTGAGTAGTGTGTGTGTGTTCACTTGTTATTGAGTAGTGTGGGCGTGTTCACTTGTTATTGAGTAGTGTGTGTGTGTTCACTTGTTATTGAGTAGTGTGGGCGTGTTCACTTGTTATTGAGTAGTGTGTGTGTGTTCACTTGTTATTGAGTAGTGTGAACGTGTTCACTTGTTATTGAGTAGTGTGTGTGTGTTCATTTGTTATTGAGTAGTGTGTGTGTGTTCACTTGTTATTGAGTAGTGTGCGCGTGTTCACTTGTTATTGAGTAGTGTGTGTGTGTTCACTTGTTATTGAGTAGTGTGTGTGTGTTCATTTGTTATTGAGTAGTGTGTGCGTGTTCACTTGTTATTGAGTAGTGTGCGCGTGTTCACTTGTTATTGAGTAGTGTGCGCGTGTTCACTTGTTATTGAGTAGTGTGGGCGTGTTCACTTGTGATTGAGTAGTGTGAGCGTGTTCATTTGTTATTGAGTAGTGTGGGCGTGTTCACTTGTTATTGAGTAGTGTGTGCGTGTTCACTTGTTATTGAGTAGTGTGTGTGTGTGCGTGTTCACTTGTTATTGAGTATTGTGTGTGTGTGCGTGTTCACTTGTTATTGAGTAGTGTGTGCGTGTTCACTTGTTATTGAGTATTGTGTGTGTGTGTGTTCACTTGTTATTGAGTAGTGTGTGTGTGTGTGTGTGTGTGTTCACTTGTTATTGAGTAGTGTGCGCGTGTTCACTTGTTATTGAGTAGTGTGTGCGTGTTCACTTGTTATTGAGTAGTGTGTGTGTGTGCGTGTTCACTTGTTATTGAGTATTGTGTGTGTGTGCGTGTTCACTTGTTATTGAGTAGTGTGTGCGTGTTCACTTGTTATTGAGTATTGTGTGTGTGTGTGTTCACTTGTTATTGAGTAGTGTGTGTGTGCGCGAGCGTGTTCAATTGTTATTGAGTATTGTGTGTGTGTGTGTGTTCACTTGTTATTGAGTAGTGTGGGCATGTGTGTGTGTTCACTTGTTATTGAGTAGTGTGTGTGTGTTCACTTGTTATTGAGTAGTGTGTGTGTGTTCACTTGTTATTGAGTAGTTGTGGGCGTGTTCACTTGTTATTGAGTAGTGTGTGTGTGTTCACTTGTTATTGAGTAGTGTGGGCGTGTTCACTTGTTATTGAGTAGTGTGTGTGTGTTCACTTGTTATTGAGTAGTGTGGGCGTGTTCACTTGTTATTGAGTAGTGTGTGTGTGTTCACTTGTTATTGAGTAGTGTGAACGTGTTCACTTGTTATTGAGTAGTGTGTGTGTGTTCATTTGTTATTGAGTAGTGTGTGCGTGTTCACTTGTTATTGAGTAGTGTGAGCGTGTTCACTTGTTATTGAGTAGTGTGGGCGTGTTCACTTGTTATTGAGTAGTTGTGTGTGTGTTCACTTGTTATTGAGTAGTGTGGGCGTGTGTGAGCGTGTTCACTTGTTATTGAGTAGTGTGGGCGTGTTCACTTGTTATTGAGTAGTGTGGGCGTGTTCACTTGTGATTGAGTAGTGTGAGCGTGTTCATTTGTTATTGAGTAGTGTGGGCGTGTTCACTTGTTATTGAGTAGTGTGTGCGTGTTCACTTGTTATTGAGTAGTGTGTGTGTGTGCGTGTTCACTTGTTATTGAGTATTGTGTGTGTGTGCGTGTTCACTTGTTATTGAGTAGTGTGTGCGTGTTCACTTGTTATTGAGTATTGTGTGTGTGTGTGTTCACTTGTTATTGAGTAGTGTGTGTGTGTGTGTGTGTGTGTTCACTTGTTATTGAGTAGTGTGCGCGTGTTCACTTGTTATTGAGTAGTGTGTGCGTGTTCACTTGTTATTGAGTAGTGTGTGTGTGTGCGTGTTCACTTGTTATTGAGTATTGTGTGTGTGTGCGTGTTCACTTGTTATTGAGTAGTGTGTGCGTGTTCACTTGTTATTGAGTATTGTGTGTGTGTGTGTTCACTTGTTATTGAGTAGTGTGTGTGTGCGCGAGCGTGTTCAATTGTTATTGAGTATTGTGTGTGTGTGTGTGTTCACTTGTTATTGAGTAGTGTGGGCATGTGTGTGTGTTCACTTGTTATTGAGTAGTGTGTGTGTGTTCACTTGTTATTGAGTAGTGTGTGTGTGTTCACTTGTTATTGAGTAGTTGTGGGCGTGTTCACTTGTTATTGAGTAGTGTGTGTGTGTTCACTTGTTATTGAGTAGTGTGGGCGTGTTCACTTGTTATTGAGTAGTGTGTGTGTGTTCACTTGTTATTGAGTAGTGTGGGCGTGTTCACTTGTTATTGAGTAGTGTGTGTGTGTTCACTTGTTATTGAGTAGTGTGAACGTGTTCACTTGTTATTGAGTAGTGTGCGCGTGTTCACTTGTTATTGAGTAGTGTGGGCGTGTTCACTTGTTATTGAGTAGTGTGTGTGTGTTCACTTGTTATTGAGTAGTGTGGGCGTGTTCACTTGTTATTGAGTAGTGTGAGCGTGTTCACTTGTTATTGAGTAGTGTGTGTGTGTTCACTTGTTATTGAGTAGTGTGGGCGTGTTCACTTGTTATTGAGTAGTGTGAGCGTGTTCACTTGTTATTGAGTAGTGTGGGCGTGTTCACTTGTTATTGAGTAGTGTGGGCGTGTTCACTTGTTATTGAGTAGTGTGGGCGTGTTCACTTGTTATTGAGTAGTGTGTGCGTGTTCACTTGTTATTGAGTAGTGTGCGCGTGTTCACTTGTTATTGAGTAGTGTGCGCGTGTTCACTTGTTATTGAGTAGTGTGTGCGTGTTCACTTGTTATTGAGTAGTGTGCGCGTGTTCACTTGTTATTGAGTAGTGTGTGTGTGTTCACTTGTTATTGAGTAGTGTGTGTGTGTTCATTTGTTATTGAGTAGTGTGTGCGTGTTCACTTGTTATTGAGTAGTGTGCGCGTGTTCACTTGTTATTGAGTAGTGTGCGCGTGTTCACTTGTTATTGAGTAGTGTGGGCGTGTTCACTTGTGATTGAGTAGTGTGAGCGTGTTCATTTGTTATTGAGTAGTGTGGGCGTGTTCACTTGTTATTGAGTAGTGTGTGCGTGTTCACTTGTTATTGAGTAGTGTGTGTGTGTGCGTGTTCACTTGTTATTGAGTATTGTGTGTGTGTGCGTGTTCACTTGTTATTGAGTAGTGTGTGCGTGTTCACTTGTTATTGAGTATTGTGTGTGTGTGTGTTCACTTGTTATTGAGTAGTGTGTGTGTGTGTGTGTGTGTGTTCACTTGTTATTGAGTAGTGTGCGCGTGTTCACTTGTTATTGAGTAGTGTGTGCGTGTTCACTTGTTATTGAGTAGTGTGTGTGTGTGCGTGTTCACTTGTTATTGAGTATTGTGTGTGTGTGTGTGTTCACTTGTTATTGAGTAGTGTGGGCATGTGTGTGTGTTCACTTGTTATTGAGTAGTGTGTGTGTGTTCACTTGTTATTGAGTAGTGTGTGTGTGTTCACTTGTTATTGAGTAGTTGTGGGCGTGTTCACTTGTTATTGAGTAGTGTGTGTGTGTTCACTTGTTATTGAGTAGTGTGGGCGTGTTCACTTGTTATTGAGTAGTGTGTGTGTGTTCACTTGTTATTGAGTAGTGTGGGCGTGTTCACTTGTTATTGAGTAGTGTGTGTGTGTTCACTTGTTATTGAGTAGTGTGAACGTGTTCACTTGTTATTGAGTAGTGTGTGTGTGTTCATTTGTTATTGAGTAGTGTGTGTGTGTTCACTTGTTATTGAGTAGTGTGCGCGTGTTCACTTGTTATTGAGTAGTGTGTGTGTGTTCACTTGTTATTGAGTAGTGTGTGTGTGTTCATTTGTTATTGAGTAGTGTGTGCGTGTTCACTTGTTATTGAGTAGTGTGCGCGTGTTCACTTGTTATTGAGTAGTGTGCGCGTGTTCACTTGTTATTGAGTAGTGTGGGCGTGTTCACTTGTGATTGAGTAGTGTGAGCGTGTTCATTTGTTATTGAGTAGTGTGGGCGTGTTCACTTGTTATTGAGTAGTGTGTGCGTGTTCACTTGTTATTGAGTAGTGTGTGTGTGTGCGTGTTCACTTGTTATTGAGTATTGTGTGTGTGTGCGTGTTCACTTGTTATTGAGTAGTGTGTGCGTGTTCACTTGTTATTGAGTATTGTGTGTGTGTGTGTTCACTTGTTATTGAGTAGTGTGTGTGTGTGTGTGTGTGTGTTCACTTGTTATTGAGTAGTGTGCGCGTGTTCACTTGTTATTGAGTAGTGTGTGCGTGTTCACTTGTTATTGAGTAGTGTGTGTGTGTGCGTGTTCACTTGTTATTGAGTATTGTGTGTGTGTGCGTGTTCACTTGTTATTGAGTAGTGTGTGCGTGTTCACTTGTTATTGAGTATTGTGTGTGTGTGTGTTCACTTGTTATTGAGTAGTGTGTGTGCGAGCGTGTTCACTTGTTATTGAGTATTGTGTGTGTGTGTGTGTGTGTGTGTGTGTGTTCACTTGTTATTGAGTAGTGTGGGCATGTGTGAGCGTGTTCACTTGTTATTGAGTAGTGTGTGTGTGTTCACTTGTTATTGAGTAGTGTGTGTGTGTTCACTTGTTATTGAGTAGTTGTGGGCGTGTTCACTTGTTATTGAGTAGTGTGTGTGTGTTCACTTGTTATTGAGTAGTGTGGGCGTGTTCACTTGTTATTGAGTAGTGTGTGTGTGTTCACTTGTTATTGAGTAGTGTGGGCGTGTTCACTTGTTATTGAGTAGTGTGTGTGTGTTCACTTGTTATTGAGTAGTGTGAACGTGTTCACTTGTTATTGAGTAGTGTGTGTGTGTTCATTTGTTATTGAGTAGTGTGTGCGTGTTCACTTGTTATTGAGTAGTGTGAGCGTGTTCACTTGTTATTGAGTAGTGTGGGCGTGTTCACTTGTTATTGAGTAGTTGTGTGTGTGTTCACTTGTTATTGAGTAGTGTGGGCGTGTGTGAGCGTGTTCACTTGTTATTGAGTAGTGTGGGCGTGTTCACTTGTTATTGAGTAGTGTGGGCGTGTTCACTTGTTATTGAGTAGTGTGGGCGTGTTCACTTGTTATTGAGTAGTGTGAGCGTGTTCATTTGTTATTGAGTAGTGTGTGCGTGTTCACTTGTTATTGAGTAGTGTGTGTGTGTGCGTGTTCACTTGTTATTGAGTATTGTGTGTGTGTGTGTGCGTGTTCACTTGTTATTGAGTAGTGTGTGCGTGTTCACTTGTTATTGAGTATTGTGTGTGTGTGTGTTCACTTGTTATTGAGTAGTGTGTGTGTGTGTGTGTGTGTGTGTTCACTTGTTATTGAGTAGTGTGCGCGTGTTCACTTGTTATTGAGTAGTGTGTGCGTGTTCACTTGTTATTGAGTAGTGTGTGTGTGTGCGTGTTCACTTGTTATTGAGTATTGTGTGTGTGTGCGTGTTCACTTGTTATTGAGTAGTGTGTGCGTGTTCACTTGTTATTGAGTATTGTGTGTGTGTGTGTTCACTTGTTATTGAGTAGTGTGTGTGTGCGCGAGCGTGTTCAATTGTTATTGAGTATTGTGTGTGTGTGTGTGTTCACTTGTTATTGAGTAGTGTGGGCATGTGTGTGTGTTCACTTGTTATTGAGTAGTGTGTGTGTGTTCACTTGTTATTGAGTAGTGTGTGTGTGTTCACTTGTTATTGAGTAGTTGTGGGCGTGTTCACTTGTTATTGAGTAGTGTGTGTGTGTTCACTTGTTATTGAGTAGTGTGGGCGTGTTCACTTGTTATTGAGTAGTGTGTGTGTGTTCACTTGTTATTGAGTAGTGTGGGCGTGTTCACTTGTTATTGAGTAGTGTGTGTGTGTTCACTTGTTATTGAGTAGTGTGAACGTGTTCACTTGTTATTGAGTAGTGTGTGTGTGTTCATTTGTTATTGAGTAGTGTGTGCGTGTTCACTTGTTATTGAGTAGTGTGAGCGTGTTCACTTGTTATTGAGTAGTGTGGGCGTGTTCACTTGTTATTGAGTAGTTGTGTGTGTGTTCACTTGTTATTGAGTAGTGTGGGCGTGTGTGAGCGTGTTCACTTGTTATTGAGTAGTGTGGGCGTGTTCACTTGTTATTGAGTAGTGTGGGCGTGTTCACTTGTTATTGAGTAGTGTGTGTGTGGGCGTGTTCACTTGTTATTGAGTAGTGTGGGCGTGTTCACTTGTTATTGAGTAGTGTGAGCGTGTTCACTTGTTATTGAGTAGTGTGTGCGTGTTCACTTGTTATTGAGTAGTGTGTGTGTGGGCGTGTTCACTTGTTATTGAGTAGTGTGTGTGTGGGCGTGTTCACTTGTTATTGAGTAGTGTGGGCGTGTTCACTTGTTATTGAGTAGTGTGGGCGTTTTCACTTGTTATTGAGTAGTGTGTGCGTGTTCATTTGTTATTGAGTAGTGTGAGCGTGTTCACTTGTTATTGAGTAGTGTGGGCGTGTTCACTTGTTATTGAGTAGTGTGCGCGTGTTCACTTGTTATTGAGTAGTGTGTGTGTGTTCACTTGTTATTGAGTAGTGTGTGCGTGTTCATTTGTTATTGAGTAGTGTGAGCGTGTTCACTTGTTATTGAGTAGTGTGAGCGTGTTCACTTGTTATTGAGTAGTGTGGGCGTGTTCACTTGTTATTGAGTAGTGTGGGCGTGTTCACTTGTTATTGAGTAGTGTGTGTGTGGGCGTGTTCACTTGTTATTGAGTAGTGTGTGCGTGTTCACTTGTTATTGAGTAGTGTGGGCGTGTTCACTTGTTATTGAGTAGTGTGTGCGTGTTCACTTGTTATTGAGTAGTGTGTGCGTGTTCACTTGTTATTGAGTAGTGTGAGCGTGTTCACTTGTTATTGAGTAGTGTGGGCGTGTTCACTTGTTATTGAGTAGTGTGGGCGTGTTCACTTGTTATTGAGTAGTGTGTGTGTGTTCACTTGCGCCACATGCACTCACTCTTGCTGAACCAGCAGCCTACCTGTCGTGTTTGGCCCCTGTTGTGATTGCCATGCTTTTTAGTGAACCAACCCAAGCAGAGAGACGCAGCTGGCATTCTCATTACTGCTAGGCCTGAGATCAGCACAGCAGCACAGCAACACAGCAGCAGCTGCCCCAGACAGTCAATCAGGCAGCTAGGCCAACACCCCCATAGTGGAGGCCTCCAACACAGACCACTGGCCCTTAGCACTGGCCACAATGCAGAGGAGAGGAGGTACTGGCTGAGAAAGTATACCTGCTGTAACAGTACAGTAGAGCCCTGTTCAATCAGAACTGGTGACAGGGTTTGCCGGTTGGTAGGAAAGACAAATGATTCTTCCTGCAAGGATATACTGTGAGGATAAACATAGCGTATGTAACAGGCATAATAAATATACAATCTGTAATGTGTGAAACAAAACGTCAATACCATGGCCCTTCAGACATGCTGGCAGAGTAAAAGACCCTGAGTAAGTGGTATCTGGAGTTGATTGATCCGGGGTCCTAGAGTTGTGTAGCACACGGACTCACGGCACAGGCAGAGCTGTGACACACTGGTCTGGAGAGGAGGCCGTCTAAGACGTTGGGAGGGTGGGGTTGCTAAGCTGACGTGGAATTGTTTTAAGAAGGGGTGGAAGATGTGACCCTTATATATATATATATATATATATATATATATATTAATGTATTTTGTGGTAGAGTCCTAATCGATTCGGATGCGTATTGACGGTACCTACTTCAGACGAGTCTCCTGACATGGACAACACTATCATGTTTTTGAGAACTATCATGTTCGTGAGAGTTTGTAGGTTTGTAGGTCAAACCGTTTGGATGCTACAGATGTTTATATGAGAAGACCGATATTCAGGATGTCTCATGGTCTGATAAACATCGCTGAAACACGAGGCTGGCGGATGTGGTTGATTGAGATGCATCCAATGCAAAAAAACAGATATCTCCAGTTTCAACTGATGGATTCTAGTTTCAACTGATGGATTCTAGTTTCAACTGATGGATTCTAGTTTCAACTGATGGATTCTAGTTTCAACTGATGGATTCTAGTTTCAACTGATGGATTCTAGTTTCAACTGATGGATTCTAGTTTCAACTGATGGATTCTAGTTTCAACTGATGGATTCTAGGATGGATTCTAGTTTCAACTGGTGGAGTTTCAACTGATAGTTTCAACTGATGGATTCTAGTTTCAACTGATGGATTCTAGTTTCAACTGATGGATTCTAGTTTCAACTGATGGATTCTAGTTTCAACTGATGGATTCTAGTTTCAACTGATGGATTCTAGTTTCAACTGATGGATTCTAGTTTCAACTGATGGATTCTAGTTTCAACTGATGGATTCTAGTTTCAACTGATGGATTCTAGTTTCAACTGATGGATTCTAGTTTCAACTGATGGATTCTAGTTTCAACTGATGGATTCTAGTTTCAACTGATGGATTCTAGTTTCAACTGATGGATTCTAGTTTCAACTGATGGATTCTAGTTTCAACTGATGGATTCTAGTTTCAACTGATGGATTCTAGTTTCAACTGATGGATTCTAGTTTCAACTGATGGATTCTAGTTTCAACTGATGGATTCTAGTTTCAACTGATGGATTCTAGTTTCAACTGATGGATTCTAGTTTCAACTGATGGATTCTAGTTTCAACTGATGGATTCTAGTTTCAACTGATGGATTCTAGTTTCAACTGATGGATTCTAGTTTCAACTGATGGATTCTAGTTTCAACTGATGGATTCTAGTTTCAACTGATGGATTCTAGTTTCAACTGATGGATTCTAGTTTCAACTGATGGTTTCTGATGGATTTTGATTGTTTTGTTATGCAACTTAGATTGATAGATCGACTCTTCAAATCAAATTATATTTTATTTGTCACACGCGCCGAATACAACAGGTGTAGGTAGACCTTACAGTGAAATGCTTACTTACAAGCCCTTAACCAACAATGCTCTAAGAGGTTTTAAGAAAAATAAGTGTTGTCCTGCGAATGACAGGTATGAGTGCCTTATCAAGTGTCTGAAGTAAACCCTCCCCATCCGACTTGTTGAAGAAGAAGTATTCCTCCAGTATGGGGTGAGTAATCGCTGTCCTGATATCTAGAAGCTCTTTTCGGTCATAAGACACGGTGGCAGAAACATTATGTACAAAATAAGTTACACATAACAGAAAAAAACACACACAATAACACAACTGGCTAGGAGATCGTAAAACGCCGGCCATTTCCTCCGGCGACACTCTTAGTGAGGTTTAATGCAGTACTCTCTCAGATTGATTCGGTTGATTGATTAGTCCTCTCAAATGGTATTTTATTCCTTGGGGTTTGAGACCTCTCCAACCGTTGTAATGGGGGGGGGGGGCTGTGTTTGGCTGTGTGTCTAGGTGTTTAAGTGAGAAGCCACAGAGAAGGGCCAACCATTATCGACACATCAAACCAACAACATCAAAGAGCCATTCCAGACTTTGAAGTCAGGAGGACTTCTAGAGTTACAGTAGGTGTTCGACTAGAATTGTAGCCTTTAGGGCCTTCCCTCTCTCTCTCTCTCTCTCTGACACTGGCCCCCAGAGCAGAGACCATTCCCTCCACTCAGCCTGCATGAGGACCTGGCCTCCCACTCACTGCTCCCTGGGTGGCTGGTGATGAGGTGGCCAAGCTACTCGCCAGCTCCATCACCAGTAAGTGCTTGAGAATTGCCCATCACCACACACTTACACACGGGCACTGACACACACACATACACTATACACTACACACTTACACACGGGCACTGACACACACACATACACTACACACTTACACACGGGCACTGACACACACACATACACTACACACTTACACACGGGCACTGACACACACACCACACACATCACACCCATCACACACATACACACACACCATACTGTAATTAGTTTACAGGTTTTCACTTTCTCACCACATGTTTTTTCTGTTGATGGTCTCTCACCTTGACAACCCCATTAGCAAAAAGATAAAAACACTGAATCTCAATTATGGGGTAAAAATTATTCCTGGCTGAAATACGGCCGGGTTTTTCAGACCGTTGTATAATGATGATGCATTATGGTGATATTAACTATACTTCCCTGCACTCTCCTCTCCATCTCATATTGATTTTCTTCTCCCACACAGGGCTGAGGATGGATGGGAGGAGGGGAGGAGAGAAGGAGGGGAGGAGGGGAGGGGAGTAGAGAAGGGGGGAGGAGGGGAGGAAAGAATGAGGGGAGGAAGGGAGGAGAGAAGGAGGGGAGGAGAGAAGGAGGGGAGGAGTGGAGGAGAGAAGGAGGGGAGGAGAGAAGGAGGGAGGAGGGGAGGACGGGAGGGGAGAAGGAGGGGAGGAGAGAAGGAGGGGAGGAGGGGAGGACGGGAGGGGAGAAGGAGGGGAGGAGGGGAGGAGAGAAGGAGGGGAGGAGAGGAGGAGGGGAGGAGAGAAGGAGGGGAGGAGAGAAGGAGGGGAGGAGGGGAGGAGAGAAGGAGGGGAGGAGAGAAGGAGGGGAGGAGGGGAGGAGAGAAGGAGGGGAGGAGGGGAGGAGGGGAGGAGAGAAGGAGGGGAGGAGGGGAGGAGGGGAGGAGGGGAGGAGAGAAGGAGGGGAGGAGGGGAGGAGAGAAGGATGGGAGGAGGGGAGGAGAGAAGGAGGGGAGGAGAGAAGGAGGGGAGGAGGGGAGGAGAGAAGGAGGGGAGGAGAGAAGGAGAGAAGGAGGGGAGGAGGGGAGGAGAGAAGGAGGGGAGGAGGGGACAGGGCTAAAAGAGGAACAGATCTGGGACCCAAAAGCCCACCTGGAGTCATCAATGGGGTATATTCCAGATCATTATAGAGATGTATAACTGTTGATGAATAGTCTTTTCTAGAACATCTCTATCTGCATGGGACTTAATCTGGGGTCTTTGTTACACCATCAAAGTAGCTTATCATAGTATATGCCATTTAGCAAATGCTATTATCCAGTAACATAGTCATGCATGCATATGTTTTGTATGTATGTGTGGGTGGACCCAGGAATCGAACCCACTATCCTGGTGTTACAAGCACCATTCTCCACTAACTGAGCAGATCTCTGGATCATGACTCTCTGGATCATGACTCTCTGCATCATGACTCTCTGGATCATGACTCTCTGGATCATGACTCTCTGCATCATGACTCTCTGCATCATGACTCTCTGGATCATGACTCTCTGGATCATGACTCTCTGCATCATGACTCTCTGCATCATGACTCTCTGCATCATGACTCTCTGGATCATGACTCTCTGGATCATGACTCTCTGGATCATGACTCTCTGCATCATGACTCTCTGGATCATGACTCTCTGCATCATGACTCTCTGGATCATGACTCTCTGGATCATGACTCTCTGGATCATGACTCTCTGGATCATGACTCTCTGGATCATGACTCTCTGCATCATGACTCTCTGGATCATGACTCTCTGGATCATGACTCTCTGGATCATGACTCTCTGGATCATGACTCTCTGGATCATGACTCTCTGGATCATGACTCTCTGGATCATGACTCTCTGGATCATGACTCTCTGGATCATGACTCTCTGGATCATGACTCTCTGGATCATGACTCTCTGGATCATGACTCTCTGGATCATGACTCTCTGCATCATGACTCTCTGCATCATGACTCTCTGGATCATGACTCTCTGGATCATGACTCTCTGGATCATGACTCTCTGCATCATGACTCTCTGGATCATGACTCTCTGGATCATGACTCTCTGGATCATGACTCTCTGCATCATGACTCTCTGGATCATGACTCTCTGCATCATGACTCTCTGGATCATGACTCTCTGGATCATGACTCTCTGGATCATGACTCTCTGGATCATGACTCTCTGGATCATGACTCTCTGGATCATGACTCTCTGCATCATGACTCTCTGGATCATGACTCTCTGGATCATGACTCTCTGCATCATGACTCTCTGGATCATGACTCTCTGGATCATGACTCTCTCCTCAGGGATAAAACTTTTGACAGAACATTGCTGCTTCTGATGACAACAAAGGTGAGAAGGAGAAAACACCTCATGCTGATATTAACCCTCAGTTGTCCACAGTAGCCTCCTGTCCTCATCTCCTCCACTGGCACCATAGAGATAGATAGACAACTCATCTTTGTATCTGTCCCAAAATGGCACCTGTGAGAGCACTGGCAGTGCCATTGAGGCCATCTCCATTTTGAAGTCGTCCATTTTCCTATTCTACTACTTCTATGAGTTGGTAAACAAACTGAAGCCACCTGGAGTTGTTTGGCGATTTACTGCCACCTACAGTTTTAGAATGTTTGCTAGGTATAATTAATTGGCTGATGCCTCCTGATGGCCTGGATGGAATTATGTGATCTTTCCCACCCAGTTGACTACCTCAAAACGGTGAAAGTCCTCAATGGCGCTGCCCATTCTAAAAGTGGCTTTTGGGTTGTGGAGTTGTCTTTCTAAGTCTTTAATCTGCACTGACCATTAAACAGAGGTCCCCTGGAGGGGGTCGTTTTTAGTCTCTGTCTGTCTGCCTGTCTGCATGATTGCTTGCCTGCTTGTCTGTGTCTGTCTGCCTGCCTGTCTGCCTGTCTGTGTGTCTGTCTGCTTGCCTCCCTGCCTGTCTCCCTGCCTGCCTGCCTGCCTGCCTCCCTCCCTCCATGTCTGCCTCCCTCCCTCCATGTCTGTCTGTCTGTCTGTCTGTCTGTCTGTCTGTCTGTCTGTCTGTCTGTCTGTCTGTCTGTCTGTCTGTCTGTCTGTCTGTCTGTCTGTCTGTCTGTCTGTCTGTCTGTCTGTCTGTCTGTCTGTCTGTCTGTCTGTCTGTCTGTCTGTCTGTCTGTCTGTCTGTCTGTCTGTCTGCCTATTTGTCTGTCTGCAGACAAAGAAAATTGAGAGCTAGCCCAGCGGCCTGGGCCATTGAGAGGGTCAAGGAAAATGAGAAGTAGCTGTAGACATGGCTAGACTGATGGAAGGGATAAACATGTGAGGCTGCTCAGTCGATAGCAGAGCAGGAGATTTATACGGCTTAAAGGGGGGGAGGAAAAGGTGATGAATTACATGAACAACTGTGTGTGTGTGTGCCTGTGTGTAAATCCTGTGACCCGATGCCACAGCTTATGCAAATGAACTCTGTTGAGTAATCGTCACACTCGAGGCTGACAGACAACACTAATGAGGCACACAAATGTGTTAGCGTGTGGCTAACCGCGAGCCACTCAACATTCCAGCCAACACAGTGATGACTAAGATGTACTGTAGCACGTACTGTAGCCTAGCATCGCTAGCTATTCATCAGGCAGTGGTTTTAACAGCAGGATACTCAGAATAGGAATGGGTTCCATGTCCATGCTGTCCTCTAATCAGCTTTGGTAACGGACTAGGAAGTAGAGTGAATATGATGGGAGGTCGATTCCTTGTATTTTTGACATTTCAAAATTGTATAATCAGCAGATGAAAACAAAATGACAGATTTGACTGATTTCTTTTCTGATTTTTGAAAAATGTATTTCACCCCAAAACCACATTCCTGATTTGATTAAATACCAAACTGTATATGTCAAAGTGCTACTGTAAACTGCTGGTCTCATTTCAATCATTATGTGATGATACATTTTGAATGCTAGCGATTGATACCATTACGCCTTCATATATTGAGTGTTTATTCCAAACAGAGCAGATATAAAATGGTCACAGGAAACAACAACACACACACACACAATCCTAAAGGTATGAATTGTCCATATCTATAACACAATTACCGACATCCCCCAGGGATGCATACTATCCACTCTTCAGTTAATTCAGAGAGAGAGGGAGTACAGGTGGGCAGAAATAGGCTGAATGATGTATGAATGAAAGGATGCTCAGGCCTACTCTGGTACATATTAAACATGTGCACATATCCATATATCTATATCTTTCTCCCAGGAGACCTGAAAGACAAATCCTGAGCTCAGAAACAGACACACACAGACCTACACATGTATATTATGGATATATACTCACTCATACACACAGGCACAGGCAAACACATAGGTTTAAATGTGAAAGTCAATCTCAATTTGGATTTGAAAGGAATAGTGCTGAGACTGGTGCAACAAATATGGTGGTAGGAAACTTTCTCTGGACCACATTTCTACCAATACAATGCTTTTTAACTTCAGTAGTACGTTTACATGATGAATCAAGTTAGCAACCTAGCACCTTTTTCCCTGTTAGATAGTGATAGCTGGTGTTAGTGATCAAAGATGATCTATATACCGACAAGATACTGGACTGAACACTCTAACAATGGGAATAAATGTCTGCAATGGTGGAAGGCAGGCCTGAGGAGGCGGGATCAGGCGGTGACATTCTAGCCAATGAGAGGGCACATACGTGTCTGAACAATAGGCTCTGATATAAAATAATTTTCTCAAAGTTGCCGGAATGCTTATATGAGTACATTCGTAACAACCTAAACTTCAATCAAATAAACCTCACAGAGCAAATTACATTTAACATTTAAGTCACTTAGCAGATGCTCTTATCCAGAGCGACTTACAAGAGCAGTTAGGGTGTAGTTCCTTGGTCAAGGGCACAGCAACAGATAAAAACATATATAACATCAATTAAAACAAAATACGTTATTTACATAAGTATTCAGACCCTTTACTATGAGACTTGAAATTGAGCTCTGGTGCATCCTGTTCCATTGATCATCCTTGATGTTTCTACAACTTGATTGGAGTCCACCTGTGGTAAATTCAATTGATTGGACATGATTTGGAAAGGCACATACCTGTCTATATAAAGTCCCACAGTTGACAGTGCTTGTCAGAGCAAAAATCAAGCCGTGAGGTGGAAGGAATTGTATATGGAGCTACGAGACAGGTTTGTGTTGAGAAACAGATCTGGGGAAGGGTACCAAAAAATGTCTGCAGCATTGAAGGTCCCAAAGAACACAGTGGCCTCCATCATTCTTAAATGGAAGAAGTTTGGAACCACCAAGACACTTCCTAGACCTGGCCACCTGGCCAAACTGAGCAATCGGGGGAGAAGGGCCTTGGTCAGGGAAGCGACCAAGAACCCAATGGTCACTCAGACAGAGCTCCAGAGTTCCTCTGTGGTAATGGGAGAACATTCCAGAAGGACAACCATCTCTGCAGCACTCCATCAATCAGGCCTTTATGGTAGAGTGGCCAGACGGAAACCACCCGCTTGGAGTTTGACAAACAGCACCTAAAAGACTATCAGACCATGAAAAACAAGATTCTCTGGTCTGATGAATCCAAGATTTAACTCCTTGGTCTGAATGCCAAGCGTCACGTCTGGAGGAAACCTGGCACCATCCGTACTGTGAAACATGGTGGTGGCAGGATCATGCTGTGGGAATGTTTCAGAATGGCCTTGAATGGCCCAGTCAGATCCCGGACTTGATCCCGATCGAACATCTCTGGAGAGGCCTGAAAAAAGCTGTGCAGCGACGCTCCCCATCCAACCTGACAGAGCTTGAGAGGATCTGCAGAGAAGAATGTGATTTTATTTATTTTTTAAATAAATTTGCAACATTTCTAAATACCTGTTTTTGCTTTGTCATTATGGGGTATTGTGTCATTGTGGGGTATTGTGTCATTATGGGGTATTGTGTCATTATGGGGTATTGTGTGCAGATTGATGAAGAAAGAAAATGATTTCATCCATTTTAGAATAAGGCTGTAACATAACAAAATGTGGAAAAAGTCAACGAGTCTAGAATACTTTCCGAATGCACTGAACTCTTTGGCCTGGTTATTACCTTGTTGAGAGTCAAATTAATTTAGGAGTGCATGAAATAAGAAATGGAGTCGGTTGACTAGCCACCAGACATAATCCATCACTCCACACATTACCATTAATCTGAAATTATCCAGAGTGGATGAGTGGATGACCTTTCCCACAAACCCCTGCTGCTGGATGGGGGTGGACCAGGCTCCACAGAGGCAGCTGGAGATGTTATTACAGCAAACAAATAAATAAATATGTGGTGAAATCACAAGGCCTCTCCATTGGTCAGGGAGTAACTCTCTCTTAGGATGTGAGTGTGTTGTATCAAAACAAAAGAGATGTACAACCATTGACAACCATTCCTTTGGTGTTAATGTACATTTCAAAAGTATAATTTTCAAACTGCAAAGCCGACAACATAGGCTATATGTGGTCTTATTATTAGAATGTTGATTCCCATCCCTCTATAGACTGGGTAGGTGTTGCGTGGGCGACAGGCACAATGAGTTGTGACTTATTACAGGCGTGGGTGACTCCTGTCCAACCATGGCAGTCCTGACTCCAATTCATCTCAATAACTGTCACGTCTTCAATTCTGAGATGTGGCATTTTTGACTGGCGCTTGACGGCAGAGAGCGAGAAGTGAAGGTCTTTATGAAATAGTTGTGTGAGTGAAACATATAGAAATTCGGGAAAGGTCTTCATTTTTTCCTTGAAGAGCTGTGTCTTTTGTGGGGAATTTAATGGTGTGTAACGCCAAATCTCAATCTGTTGATTTGTTAGACACGCAGTCCGAGATGTGCTAGCCACCCGCTTAAGTTTCTCAGTGTGGGGACGATGGCCTTGGAAAACCATGGCTGTAATCTGATGAAGAGTTGGATTTGTTATTGGTGAAAGATAGAAAAGAGTGGGGGGGAAAGAGGGAGAGAGACGGGGAAGATATATGTATGCATATATACTGTTATTTTTCACTGTCTTTTTAACTGTTGGTTTTATTTAATTAATCAACTATTGTTCACCTAATACCTTTTTTAACTTACAAATTGCACTGTTGGTTAGAGCCTGTAAGTAAGCATTTCACTGTAAGGTCTAAATCAAATCAAATCAAATGTATTTATATAGCCCTTCGTACATCAGCTGATATCTCAAAGTGCTGTACAGAAACCCAGCCTAAAACCCCAAACAGCAAGCAATGCAGGTGTAGAAGCACGGTGGCTAGGAAAAACTCCCCAGCCAGAGCCCGGACTTGAACCGGATCGAACATCTCTGGAGAGACCTAAACATAGCTGTGCAGCGACGCTCCCCATTTAACCTGATGGAGCTTGGGAGGATCTGCAGAGAAGAATGGGAGAAACTCCCCAAATATAGGTGTGCCACAAAGACCACGGAGGTTTTCCAATGCCTCGCAAAGAAGGGCACATATTGGTAGATGTGTACAAAAAAGCAGACATTGAATATCCAGTTGAGCATGGTGAATAAATGAGTTACACTTTGAATGGTGTATCAAGGCAGATGCTTGTGATCATGAAGGTTTGGGGAGTTATTCCAGGACAAAAAAGAAACAGAATGGAGTGAGCTAAGCAAACATAACATCCTACAGGAAGGCTTGGTTCAGTCTGCTTGCAACCAGACACTGGGAGATTAATTCAAATCAAATCAAATCAAATCAAATGTATTTATATAGCCCTTCGTACATCAGCTGATATCTCAAAGTGCTGTACAGAAACCCAGCCTAACACCCCAAACAGCAAGCAATGCAGGTGTAGAAGCACGGTGGCTAGGAAAAACTCCCTAGAAAGGCCAAAACCTAGGAAGAAACCTAGAGAGGAACCAGGCTATGTGGGGTGGCCAGTCCTCTTCTGGCTGTGCCGGGTGGAGATTATAACAGAACATGGCCAAGATGTTCAAATGTTCATAAATGACCAGCATGGTCGAATAATAGTAAGGCAGAACAGTTGAAACTGGAGCAGCAGCATGGCCAGGTGGACTGGGGACAGCAAGGAGTCATCATGTCAGGTAGTCCTGGGGCATGGTCCTAGGGCTCAGGTCCTCCAAGAGAGAGAAAGAAAGAAGGAGAGAATTAGAGAACGCACACTTAGATTCACACAGGACACCGAATAGGACAGGAGAAGTACTCCAGATATAACAAACTGACCCTAGCCCCCCGACACAAACTACTGCAGCATAAATACTGGAAGCTGAGACAGGAGGGGTCAGGAGACACTGCGGCCCCATCCGAGGACACCCCCGGACAGGGCCAAACAGGAAGGATATAACCCCACACCACTAGAGGGATATCTTCAACCACCAACCTACCATCCTGAGACAAGGCTGAGTATAGCCCACAAAGATCTCCGCCACGGCACAACCCAAGGGGGGGGGGGCGCCAACCCAGACAGGATGACCACAACAGTGAATCAACCCACTCAGGTGACGCACCCCCTCCAGGGACGGCATGAGAGAGCCCCAGTAAGCCAGTGACTCAGCCCCTGTGATAGGGTTAGAGGCAGAGAATCCCAGTGGAAAGAGGGGAACCGGCCAGGCAGAGACAGCAAGGGCGGTTCGTTGCTCCAGAGCCTTTCTGTTCACCTTCCCACTCCTGGGCCAGACTACACTCAATCATATGGCCCACTGAAGAGATGAGTCTTCAGTAAAGACTTAAAGGTTGAGACCGAGTTTGCGTCTCTGACATGGGTAGGCAGACCGTTCCAGAAAAATGGAGCTCTATAGGTGAAAGCCCTGCCTCCAGCTGTTTGCTTAGAAATTCTAGGGACAATTAGAAGGCCTGCGTCTTGTGACCGTAGCGTACCTGTAGGTATGTACGGCAGGACCAAATCAGAGAGATAGGTAGGAGAAAGCCCATGTAATGCTTTGTAGGTTAGCAGTAAAACCTACACCTGTTCTACACCTGTTGTGTTCGGTGCACGTGACAATTAAACTTTGATTTGACATACAGTTGAAGTCGGACGTTTAAATACACTTAGGTTTTTCAACCGCTCCACAAACTTCTTGTTAACTAACTATAGTTTTGGCAAGTCAGTTAGGACATCTACTTTTTTTATGACACAAGTCCTTTTTCCAACAATTGTTTACAGACAGATTATTTAACTTATGATTCACTATATCACAATTCCAGTGGATCAGAAGTTTACATACACTAAGTTGACTGTGCCTTTAAAATTCCAGAAAATTATGTCATGGCTTTAGAAGCTTCTGATAGGCTAATTGACATAATTTGAGTCAATTGGATGTGTACCTGTGGATGTATTTCAACGCCTACCTTCAAACTCAGTGCCTCTTTGCTCGACATCATGGGAAAATCAAAAGAAATCAGCCAAGACCTCAGAAAAAGAAATGTAGATCTTCACAAGTCTGGTTCATCCTTGGGAGCAATTTCCAAATGCCTGAAGATACCACGTTCATCTGTACAAACAATAGTACGCAAGTATAAACACCATGAGACCACACAGCTGCCATAACACTCAGGAAGGAGACGTGTTCTAGAGATGAACGTACTTTGGTGCAAAACGTGCAAATCAATCACAGAACAACAGCAAAGGACCTTGTGAAGATGCTGGAGGAAACAGGTAGAGTTGTTATTTTCCATGGTGGAGTAGGTCAGGGTGTGACTGGGGGGTTAGTCTAGTTTATTATTTCTATGTGGGTGTTCTAGTTTTCATGTTTCTATGTTGGTGATTTGTATGATTCCCAATTAGAGGCAGCTGGTAATTGGGTATCATATTTAAGTAGTGTTTGTTCCCACCTGTGTTTGTGGGATATTGTATTTTGAGTTAGTGCAAGTAGCATCGCTGTAGTCACGGTTCTGTGTTAGTTTGTTGTTTATTTGTTTTTTGTCTTTGTTAAGTTTCACTTTATCAATAAAATTACTTGGAACTCAACATCTCAGGAGGAGAAGGTATCCTGGGTTTGGGAGGAGATAAAGGAGAAGAAGACATCCTGGACTTGGGAGGAAATTATGGCTGGAGGCGAAAGCCTTCCGTGGAAGCAGACGCAGGGAGAGAAGGGAGGACAGCGACGATGCAGGGGTTCACGGCCACAGAGACAGCGCGAGGGGTGGTCGGCCACAGAGACCGCGCGAGGGGCGGTCGGCCACAGAGACCGCGCGAGGGGCGGTCGGCCACAGAGACCGCGCGAGGGGCGGTCGGCCACAGAGACCGCGCGAGGGGCGGTCGGCCACAGAGACCGCGCGAGGGGCGGTCGGCCACAGAGACCGCGCGAGGGGCGGTCGGCCACAGAGACCGCGCGAGGGGCGGTCGGCCCACAGAGACCGCGCGAGGGGCGGTCGGCCACAGAGACCGCGCGAGGGGCGGTCGGCCACAGAGACCGCGCGAGGGGCGGTCGGCCACAGAGACCGCGCGAGGGGCGGTCGGCCACAGAGACCGCGCGAGGCCACAGAGACCGCGCGAGGCCACAGAGACCGCGCGAGGCCACAGAGACCGCGCGAGGCCACAGAGACCGCGCGAGGCCACAGAGACCGCGCGAGGGGCGGTCGGCCACAGAGACAGCGCGAGGGGCGGTCGGCCACAGAGACAGCGCAATGGGTGGTCGGCGGAGCCGAGGAATGAGCCAGAGACCGTCAGGGAGTCGAAGGAGGAACTTGATTCCTGGAGAGAGACGGTGGTGATGAGAGTGCTGCAGAGCTGGCGTGGGCGTGCGGAGGAGCGAGACACCAGTCCGGTGTCATCTGCACCAGTTTCACGCATCTTGCCTCCAGTGCACCTCCCCAGTCCGGTAAGTCCTGTGCCTGCTCTCCGTACTCGCCCTGATGTACGCTTCCACAGCCCAGTACGTCCTGTGCTAGCTCCCCGCACCCTGCCGTGCGTAGTGTGTCATTGTTCCAGTAGAAGTTGTGCCGGTTCTACGCACCAGGTCTCCAGTGCGCCTCCACAGCCCAGTACGTCCTGTGCCTCCTCCTCGCATTCTCCCTGAGTGCGTGTCCCCAGTCCGGTACGTCCTGTGCCTGCTCCTCACACTCTCCCTCAAGTGCACCTTCCCAGTCAGGTACGTCATGTGCCTTCTCCCCGCACTCGCCCTGAAGTGTGTGTCACCAGTCCGGTACCACCAGTGCCACCCCCACGCACCAGGCTTCCTGCGACGATCCCCAGTCCAGAGATTCAGGCGACGGTTCCCAGTCCAGAGATTCAGGCGACGGTTCCCAGTCCAGAGATTCAGACGACAGTTCCCAGTCCAGAGATTCAGACGACAGTTCCCAGTCCAGAGATTCAGACGACAGTTCCCAGTCCAGAGATTCAGACGACGGTTCCCAGTCCAGAGATTCAGACGACAGTTCCCAGTCCAGAGATTCAGACGACAGTTCCCAGTCCAGAGATTCAGACGACAGTTCCCAGTCCAGAGATTCAGACGACGGTTCCCAGTCCAGAGATTCAGACGACAGTTCCCAGTCCAGAGATTCAGACGACAGTTCCCAGTCCAGAGATTCAGGCGACGGTTCCCAGTCCAGAGATTCAGGCGACAGTTCCCAGTCCAGAGATTTAGTGACGGTTCCCAGTCCAGAGCTTCCGGCGAAAAAACACATCCACATGATGCGTTTGTTTTAATGAGCAATGAGTCATGTCTTGCAGGAGAATGACATATACACACATACACATATACACACATACATATATACACACACACGCAGGCAGGCAGGCACACACACTATTTTGTCTCTCTCCGTCTCTCTCTCCCATCCCCTCCTCCCCTATCTATTTCTGTGTTCCCTTACTAGTCATCCTGTGTGAAACCATCCCAGACAGGTCCTGTCAGTCCAGGTAATGGGGGGTGATCAGCAAGGCTTGATCCAATTACACTATACGGCTAGGGGGCCGACAGGAGGAGGCTGAGAAGGGGAGACAGGAGGAGGCTGAGAGGGGGAGACAGGAGGAGGCTGAGAGTGGGAGACGGGGAGGCTGAGAGTGGGAGACGGGGAGGCTGAGAGTGGAGACAGGAGGAGGCTGAGGGGGGAGACAGGGGGAGGCTGAGAGGGGAGACAGGAGGGGTGGCTGAGAGGGGAGACAGGAGGAGGAGGCTAAGAGGGGGAGACAGGGGTAGGTTGAGAGGGGAGTCAGGAGGAGGCTGAGAGGGGAGACAGGAGGAGGCTGAGAGGGGAGACAGGAGGAATTTGGGGGAGCCTAAGAGGGGGAGACAGGAGGAGGCTGAGGGGGGAGACAGGGGGAGGCTGAGAGGGGAGACAGGAGGAGGCTAAGAGGGGGAGATAGGGGTAGGTTGAGAGGGGAGTCAGGAGGAGGCTGGGAGGGGAGTCAGGAGGAGGCTGAGAGGGAAGACAGGAGGAGGCTGAGAGGGGAGATAGGAGGAATTTGGGGGAGGCTAAGAGTGGGGAGACAGGAGGAGGCTAAGAGGGGGAGACAGGGGGAGGCTGAGAGGGGAGACAGGAGGAGGCTAAGAGGGGGAGACGGGGAGGTTGAGAGGGGAGACAGGAGGAGGCTAAGAGTGGGGAGACAGGAGGAGGCTAAGAGGGGGAGACAGGGGGAGGTTGAGAGGGGAGACAGGAGGAGGCTGAGGGGGAGACAGGGTGTTAGAAGAGACAGGAGGAGGATGAGGGGGAGACAGGGGGAGGGTGAGGGGGAGACAGGGTGTAGGGAGAGACAGGAGGAGGCTGAGAGGGAGACAGGAGGAGACTGAGGGGAGATAGGAAGAGACTGAGAGGGGAGACGGGGAGACTGAGGGGGAAGACAGGGGGAGGCTGATGGGGGAGACAGGAGGAGGCTGAGGGGAGAGACAGTGTGTAGGGAAAGACAGGAGGAGGCTGAGGGGGAGACGGGGGGAGACTGAAGGGGAGACTAGAGGAGGCTGAGGGGGAGACAGGGTGAAGGAAGAGACAGGAGGCTGAGGGGAAGACAGGGGGAGGCTGAGGGGGGAGACAGGGTGTAGGGAGAGACAGAAGGAGGCTGAGAGGGAGATAGGAAGAGACTGAGAGGGGAGACAGGGGGAGGCTGATGGGGGAGACAGGGGAGGCTGAGGGGGAGACTAGAGGATGCTGAGGGGGAGACAGGGTGAAGGAAGAGACAGGAGGAGGCTGAGGAGGAGACTGAAGGGGAGACTAGAGGAGGCTGAGGGGGAGACTGGGTGAAGGAAGAGACAGGAGGAGTCTTCTGCGTCCCAAATGGCACCCAATTCTCTATATAGTGCACTACTTTTGACCCGAGCCCAGAAGTAGTGCAGCATGTAAGGAATGGGGAGCCATTTTGGACATAAGGAGTCTGTCTGACACAGGCTGGGGGAACTGGAGTTCTTCCCCACAGAGACCCTGAGGAGGTGTTGTTGGGAGACAGCTCCCTAACAGGTAACAGGGGACACCAACTGGCCAGGATGGTTAATGGTTGACTCCGGAGGACTTGGTTGGGATTTGTGTGTGTGTCTATTCTGCCTGCCTAACCTGCCTGCCAGCATCTATCTCTCTCTGTGTGTAGTGCAGTAGTGTGACTGTGATAAATGCTAGCTCATCCCTGTACATTACCACAGTCAGCACGGCCTCCTCCTGTCCGGCTCTGTTCTCAGGGTCCCTGCTCTCTTGCTCTCCCCTGCACCCTTCAGCCCATTAGGCCTGTGCCCCATCAGACAGCCCAGCCATGCATGAGATGGACTCTGTAATACAAATTGTCAGCACCACTTACTGCCAGGAAGCAAACATGACAGCGATTAATTGCAAACCCTCAGGGTGTAGGGATGTACTCCCGACAACCAGGAGTGCCTTGAACCCACTTTACTGGGTTCAAAAATCCATGACATAGTGATATCAGATCAATCTCCGGTATCATGCTTAATTACACCAACAGAAAATACATTAAGCGGCAGAATATGGAGAATGACCAGAGTATTTCCTCAAGACCACGAAATGAATTAAATACATAAATGAAAAACCAAAACTTTACCAATACAAATGTAAACAGAGGACAGGGAAAAGCCGACCCACGATATAATTGTCAATGCTTTCAAGGCGTACATGAGAGTAATGATAATCTCGTAAATTAAATCTGAGTTAGAATAATCAAAGAAAGAAAACAACTATTTTAGAGAAAGCCATGTAAAGAAGAAAATACAACTTCTGCACTGAAGCAGGAATATGATCTTTTACTTTTGAAGAGAGCCAACACCTACAGGTTAAACTCAACTAGAGTACACTACTTCATGGCTAATACATCTGATAAACATCTTGCAGCACTGACAAAACAAATACACGCCAATTCAGTTTTTATTTTAAAATAGAAAGATTCAAATTCCTAAATTAGAAACAACGACACGATTAATGACAATTTTAAAAGCTTATATAAAAATCTCTATAAATCAGAATTAAACAATATTGGGACTGATCCCACAGCTGTCTTAGACTCAACGACCCTGAAGCTATTATCAGCAAACAAATAAGAATCACTGAAAACAGAGATGACCTAAAAAGTAAATATTAGATACTGTTAAAAGCATTTGCACTGACAGCTCGTCCCATAGAATTCTATTGAACATTTTGGGACAAAGCAGTGCCCCTATTTACATAAACACCCATCACTCAATTGAGTGTTTCTTAGTTCCATGTATCAAACAGTTATTTTACTTATATTACTGTAAAACCAGGGAAATCTGAAGAGTTGCCTGCTGATTACAGACCCATAAGTTTAATAAATTGTGACAATAAAATAATGGCAAAGCCCATAAGCAATATAATGTCAAAAGTCTTACCAGAGTTTATACAGGACATATCAATCAAACAGGGTTCATAAAAAATAGACACTTACAAACAAATACAATAACATGTTTCATTTTAATACAATACACTAAAAAACAAGATCTAGATTTATCAATAATATCTGTGGATGCCAAAAATGCTTTCGACCATCTTTTCTACGCAAAACTTTGGAAGCTTTCAACTTTCCAACTGAAATAATACATTTTATAAAACTATTATATAAATGTCCTAAAGCAAAAACACACACAAATAATACATGAACTGATGAAACTGCTTTAGAAAGAAGCACAAGACAGGGATGTCCTCACTCCCCCCTCCTGTTTGCACTGGCAATTGAACCGCTTGCAGAAAGAATTAGACAGGACCCAAACGTAACAGGTATCAGTATTGATAAACATCAATATAAACTAAACGTTTTTTCAGATGATCTCCTGAAATGTATCAACTTACCATCAAGGACTTTTACTTGCGACATTAAATACACTAAAGAGTGACAATGGTATATATTGAAGATGTGCATGCACCTCCCCTGAATCTTTTTACATGTCTATTTTCAAAGGATAAAGCTAAGAATAGTAACAACTTCATAGTTAAGAACACTTTAACAATATGAAAGAAAATGAATCAGATTCTATTAGAACCAACATCACTGCCATAAAATTCAACCCTATGGAACCATCCTTGGATAGCTTTTCAGAATGCACCAATAAATTGGTCCACATAGAAAACTAAAGGCATAGAAACTGTAAATGACTTGGTAACAAGAAATACATGTATTTCTATGACAGAAATAACAATCTATTTGGGATTGACCAATGTAGATATTTTCAAATACATGCAACTTAAGTTTCATATCAAGAATTGCCTATTTGAAATATTTTGCACATCAGAACAATCTTGAGGGAATCTTATTTGAGTCAGAAAATAATGTTCAAATGAGCCTATCCAACTGACAATCTGCTGGAATAAATAACTGATATTGGCACTGTCTTAAGTGTAATATAACAATGACTCAATAATCTATGCCTTCTGGAAATGCTATAAAGTCCAAAAGTTATGAGCGGAGTTAGAAAGTTGTCTGTCAGAAGTATTACAAGGTACTTTTGATGTGTCTGCATATTTCAAGACATGGCATGTGATGATGCAATGAGAACACTTTTCTTGTCAATCATCTTTTTTTTTTAAAGTATACTTAAAAACTGGAAATCAACCAATCCTCCACCGTTAACACAATGGAAAAGTCAAATGCTTTATTATCTAAATGTTGAAAGTGTGAGCGATGGAGAGGAACAAAATGATCCAGTTTGAGGCCATGTGACGGAGAGTGACGTGGGCACGGGAGATGGGAGTGTGAGCAGGTGGGTCTGGGCAGGGGTTATTTACATTTACATTTAAGTCATTTAGCAGACGCTCTTATCCAGAGCGACTTACGATGTAGATGTTTGCGTGCGTCTGTATGTTGTCATTTGTGTGTGGATGTTTTGTATCGTTAATAAAATATATAGTAAAACATAAATAAATAACCCATGGATTGAGGGAGGGAGGGAGGGAGGGAGGGAGGGTGTGGAGGAGGAGAAGGAGGCAAGGGCAGCATGTAGTAGTTAAGAAGCCATTTCCCGCCGTTCTTGCATTAAAAGTCTCGACAGGGCCAATTAGGGGATAAAGTGAGAAACGTCCTGACTCATTAGCTACTGATGGAGAGGGGATGGTGCCGGTCAGTGACAGACAGGGGAGGACAGAGGTGTGTGTGTGTGTGTGTGTGTGTGTGTGTGTGTGTGTGTGTGTGTGTGTGTGTGTGTGTGTGTGTGTGTGTGTGTGTGTGTGTGTGTGTGTGTGTGTGTGTGTGTGTGTGTGTGTGTGTGTGTGTGTGTGTGTGTGTGTGTGTGTGTGTGTTATTAGCCCATACAAACATTGAATTGGGCCTTACTGTTATTAGCCCATACAAACATTGAATTGGGCCTTACTGTTATTAGCCCATACAAACATTGAATTGGGCCTTACTGTTATTAGCCCATACAAACATTGAATAACAGATTCATTACATGGAACACCAGATAGTCTCCCCAATAAATGTAAAGGAAGTTTGTTCTGAAGTGTCAGTCCTACATCTGAGAGATATAAGTTAGATCATGTACATTTTACATGTATTTAAACCCTTATTTTTGTCACAAAACCATCTCCATACAGTATATACAACTACATACTTTCAAACTGTTGGGACGCTACAGACAGAAGTTGGCAGATCGGCTGTATCGTGGGGCTGCAGAAATCGGCTCTAGCGGGTTATTAATCACAAACAGTGGAAGGGGAATTCCAAATCATGAGAAACAGTTCACACGTGAAGTTAAAAGTTTGGGGAAATGTTGTTGTAATCGTTGATGCCTAACCTTGGTTTTCTACTCAGCATCCAAGTCTGTGTTGATGACCGTTCCAAAGCAGGCAACTCACCCAGCAGCCACAGTCAGTAGGCATGACTTTTCAAAACTCAGGCAGTGCTTGTTAAAATGCTGTTGTCTTTTCAGCTGGCTGCATGTGATCACGTTATAATAGATTTAGACGCCTACAACCATTAAATAGACTAGACCGATGTCTATGGCAAATGCATGGGGAATGGATATATGACTGTCTGTAGTCTTACGAAATGATCTGCCAGTGTGTGGTCTACTGGGTGTGTGGTCTACTGGGTGTGTGGTCTACTGGGTGTGTGGTCTACTGGGTGGGTGGTCTACTGGGTGTGTGGTCTACTGGGTGTGTGGTCTACTTGGTGTGTGGTCTACTGGGTATGTGGTCTACTGGGTGTGTGGTCTACTGGGTGTGTGGTCTACTGGGTGTGTGGTCTACTGGGTGTGTGGTCTACTGGGTGGGTGGTCTACTGGGTGTGTGGTCTACTGGGTGGGTGGTCTACTGGGTGTGTGGTCTACTGGGAGAATGAAGTTACCTTCAAAACTGCTTGCTGCATACCTCCTGTGTGTGAGCATACCTATATTGTAAATTGTATTTTATTTGGCTGGCTGGGAGTAAAGAAACAATTACATGGTGATAATAAATGGCAAATCAATACTCTGCATAATCCTATTATTTGTAGTGACATCTCTGCAGATTATGAAAAATAAATCAATACTCTGCATAATCCTATTATTTGTAGTGACATCTCTGCTGATTATGAAAAATAAATCAATACTCTGCATAATCCTATTATTTGTAGTGACATCTCTGCTGATTATGAAAAATAAATCAATACTCTGCATAATCCTATTATTTGTAGTGACATCTGCTGATTATGAAAAATAAATCAATACTCTGCATAATCCTATTATTTGTGGTGACATCTCTGCTGATTATGAAAAATAAATCAATACTCTGCATAATCCTATTATTTGTAGTGACATCTCTGCTGATTATGAAAAATAAATCAATACTCTGCATAATCCTATTATTTGTGGTGACATCTCTGCTGATTATGAAAAATAAATCAATACTCTGCATAATCCTATTATTTGTGGTGACATCTCTGCTGATTATGAAAAATAAATCAATACTCTGCATAATCCTATTATTTGTGGTGACATATCTGCAGATTATGAAAATTAAAGCAATTAATTTCAACTTTTTTTAAAATCAATATAGGAATTTTGACAAACGTTTATAGGCCTACTGTATGTACTCTATCTGGCTACTTTAGAGAATGCATTAAAGGCATTTATCATAGCAGGATCTGAATATGTTTTATGAAAGCAATCCCAACTAAACTGACAAGTGTTTACACTAAATAATATCAGAATAACTATGTTTTGCTTGTGTCATGTCGTTTATATTTGGCATAGAACATTTTTGGACCCTCTCTGTCCAGATGTTCAGTTTTACATCTTGGTCTCATTCAATGTCCCCATTTATTTACTTAGAAAATCTTATTTAATGTGCACATGAACACGTTTCATTGATGGCATTTTATTGAAATGAAATATGTGTAAAGTAAATTGAAACATATTTGAAAGAAAGCAAGCAGGAAATAATCAGCAATGGGATGCTGTGAACGGACACCAATCTGTGTTCTCCTCTCTCCGTCAGCAGAGGGCAGCGTAGTCCTACTCTTCTCAAGATGTGCAATGACAGACGCATCACTTCTTCTGATCATATCACGCAGTGTTAGCGCTCAGTTAATGCATCATTAAGAGCATATTCTCCCCTCTTTCCAATTGACATTTTATGATTAAGTAGAAAGCAACAGATACCATTTATAAGAAGGGGCTAGAAGCGTCTTATATGGTGAGCTACCGAGTGGATAGGACAGGCAAGCCCCATACTATGTGGAGGACTTCATTCTTCCTGCTGCCGCGGATATGGCTGGGACAATGCTGGGGGGAAAGGCCTAAAAAATATATACAGACAATGAGTTCATCAAACAACACTGTTTCACGATGCATCAGTGACATGGCAGGAGATGTGTGGAAACAATTACTGCTTCGCATACAAGCCAGTGAATTCTATGCGTTACGGCTGGATGAGTCAACAGACGTGGCGGGACAGGCACAGCTCCTGGTATGTCTGTTATGTTTATGGGGGGTCAATTAAGGAAGACATCCTCTTCTGCAAATCACTGGAAACCAGGACAACCGAAAAGGATTTGATAAAGTACTTGACAACACAAACAACTGGATTCCTTATCCCTTTCATGCCCTGCCTTATAGTCCACATCTGAACAAGAGAGCCTCATCGAAATTGCAACAAGCGGTTGTGTGAAAATTGAATTTATTCAGAAACCACTGCCAGATTTCCTGCCTTGGCAAATCGCGCTGTTAAGACACTGATGCCCTTTGCAACCACGTACCTATGTGAGAGTGGATTCTCAGCCCTCACTAGCATGAAAACTAAATACAGGCAGACTGTGTGTTTAAGACTGAGACTCTCTCCAATACAACCCAACATTACAGAGTTATGTGCATCCGTTCAAGCACACCCTTCTCATTAACCTGTGGTGAGTTATTCACCATTTGATCAGGGCACAAATAATAACATGATAATAATCAATCATTTTGCTCTTTATTTAGCCATCTTACATATACAACTTTACTTGTTCATCAAAAACTCACTCATTCTCATGTTTAATAAATGTATTGTATTGTGTGTGTGTGTGTGTGTGTGTGTGTGTGTGTGTGTGTGTGTGTGTGTGTGTGTGTGTGTGTGTGTGTGTGTGTGTGTGTGTGTGTGTGTGTGTGTGTGTGTGTGTGTGTGTGTGTGTGTGTGTGTGTGTGGCAGGCTTACAATGATGGCAAAAAAACAAACATTTGAGAGTGTGCTGACTCTGGTGCAAGAGGGGGTACAGCTGACCCTGGTGCTAGAGGGGGTACGCAGCTGGAGGTTGAATGTTTGAAGGGGTACGGGACTATAAAAAGTTTGGAAAATACTCAAAACAAGTTTGGTGTGTCCAAACTTTTGACTGGTACTGTACATAGACTACAGGACCAAAAGTATGTGGTATCATTCCAAAACCATGGGCATTAACATGGAGTTGGTCCACCCTTTGCTGTGATAACAACCTCCACTCTTCTGGGAAGGCTTTCCAATAGATGTTGGAACAAGGCTGCGGGGACTTGGTTCCATTCAGCCACAAGAGCATTAGTGAGGCCGGGCACTGATTGTGGGCGATTTAAGCCGTGCTCGCAGTCGGCATTCCAATTCAACCCAAAGGTGTTCGATGGGGTTGAGGTCAGGACTCTGTAGAGGCCAGTCAAGTTCTTCCACACCGATCTCGACAAACCATTTCTGTATGGTCCTTGTCTTGTGCACAGGGACATTGTCATGCTGAAACAGAAAAGGGCCTTCCTCAAACTGTTGGCACAAAATTGGAAGTACAGAATCGTCTAGAATGTCATTGCATGCTGCAGTATTAAGATTTCCCTTCACTGGAACTAAGGAGCCTGAACCATGAAAACAGCCCCAGACCATTATTCCTCCTCCACCAAACTTTACAGATGGCACTATGTATTGGGGCAGGTAGTGTTCTCCTGTCATCTGCCAAACACAGATTTGTCCATCACACTGCCAGATGGCGAAGAGTGATTCACAACTCCAGAGAAAATGTTTCCGGGGTTCCACTGGGTCCAATGGCAGAGAGCTTTACACCACTCCAGCTGATGCTTGGCATGGCACATGGTGATCTTAGGGTTGTGTGCGGCTGCCTGAGTCCAATGGCAGAGAGCTTTACACCACTCCAGCTGATGCTTGGCATGGCACATGGTGATCTTAGAGTTGTGTGCGGCTGCCTGAGTCCAATGGCAGAGAGCTTTACACCACTCCAGCTGATGCTTGGCATGGCACATGGTGATCTTAGGGTTGTGTGCAGCTGCCTGAGTCCAATGGCAGAGAGCTTTACACCACTCCAGCTGATGCTTGGCATGGCACATGGTGATCTTAGGGTTGTGTGCAGCTGCCTGAGTCCAATGGCAGAGAGCTTTACACCACTCCAGCTGATGCTTGGCATGGCACATGGTGATCTTAGGGTTGTGTGCAGCTGCCTGGCAAATTTCATGAAGCTCCCGACAAACAGTTTTTGTCCTGATGTTGCTTCCAGAGGCAGTTTGGAAATTCGATAGCGAGTGTTGCAACCGAGGACAGCACTCCGTGGTCCCGTTCTGTGAGCTTGTGTGGCCTACCACTTCGCGGCTGAGCCGTTGTTGCTCCTAGACGTTTCCACTTAACAATATCAGCACTTCCAGTTGACCGGGGCAGCTCTAGCAGGGCAGACATTTGATGAACTGACTTGTTGGAAAAGTGACATCCTATAACGGTGCCACATTACAAGTCACTGAGCTCTATTTTATACACCTGTCAGCATCAGGTGTGACTGAAATGTCCGAATTCACTCATTTGAAGGGGTGTCCACATACTTTTGTATATATAGTGTTTCTACCTCAGTGACCTCGTATCCCTGCACATCGACTCAGTCCTGGTATCTCATGTATAGTATATAGCCAAGCTATCATTACTCATGGTGTATTTATTCCTTGGGTTATTATTATTTAAAAATATATGTTTTCTCTCTCTGCATTGTTGTGAAGTAAGTACGCATCAGAGCATGTCAGAGCATAGATAGCACAGAATACAGTATGTGCATATGAAATGAGTAATGCAAGATATGTTAACATTATTAGTGACTAGTGTTCCATTTATTTAAGTAGCCAAGTAGTTCAAGTATGTGTATGTAGGCAGCAGCCTCTCTGTGCTAGTGGTGGCTATTTAACAGTTGATGGCCTTGAGATAGAAGCGGTTTTTCAGTCACTCGGTCCCCGCTTTGATGCACCTGTACTGACCTCGCATTTTGGATGACAGCGGGGTGAACAGGCAGTGGCTCAGGTGGTTGTTGTCCTTGATGATCTTTTTGTCCTTCCTGTGACATCGGGTGCTGTAGGTGTCCTGGAGGGCGCACCTGTGACGCTCCTCTTTGAACTGACCGCCGTCCAACCAACTGAATAACACAGTTTCCTTGTAACAATAAATCCATAGCCCTTACAGACAATTTAATTAACACGGTAACATTCATTTAGTTGATTTTACACCTTCAATGGTGTCTGTGATCTATGGGAAAGCCACAGATAAGGTGTGTTTGACCGTGTGATAACCCACAGATAGTCAACCATACAAACAATTTCATAAATTGTGATTGAGTCATCAGTCAACTGGGCAGTTGGCCTTCATCATCGTTCACATTTGTTCACTCTCTATTTTTATACTACAATGCAACAAAATGTGAAAAAATCCAAGGGGGTAAAATACTTATTATACAAATTGTCTGTCTGTCTGTCTGTCTGTCTGTCTGTCTGTCTGTCTGTCTGTCTGTCTGTCTGTCTGTCTGTCTGTCTGTCTGTCTGTCTGTCTGTCTGTCTGTCTGTCTGTCTGTCTGTCTGTCTGTCTGTCTGTCTGTCTGTCTGTCTGTCTGTCTGTCTGTCTGTCTGTCTGTCTGTCTGTCTGTCTGTCTGTCTGTCTGTCTGTCTGTCTGTCTGTCTGTCTGTCTGTCTGTCTGTCTGTCTGTCTGTCTGTCTGTCTGTCTGTCTGTCTGTCTGTCTGTCTGTCTGTCTTCCATCTGAATGTGTGTCTTTGCTGCACTGTAAGAATATGTTTTTCTATGAATCCTTGAAACCTGGTTAGTGGAATTGATTGAATAGTGGTTAGTGGAATTGATGGAATAGTGCCATGTGTGTCTGTGATTCAGGGTCATAAAGAAATGATAGGTTTACATAGATGCGGATTTTCACTTCTCCCAGCCTCAGGCCTTTCATTCTCTAGACTATTTCCTCTAATGGCGTTTTGGGTGATTGTGTAAACCAACAACTTGGCTTAGCAGCATCCCATTCATGGGAACGTT
>NC_060188.1:5991193-6003149 GCF_021184085.1 Oncorhynchus gorbuscha
GGAGAGGAGAGAAGGAGAGAGAGAAGGAGAGAGAGAAGGAGAGAGAGAAGAGGGAGAGAGAGAGAGAAGGAGGAGAGAAGGAGAGAGAGAGAGAAGGAGGAGAGAGAGAAGGAGAGAGAGAAGGAGAGAGAGAGAAGGAGAGAGAGAGAGAAGGAGAGAGAGAAGGAGAGAGAGAAGGAGGAGGAGAGAGAGAAGGAGAGAGAGAAGGAGAGAGAGAAGGAGGGAGAGAGGAGGGAGAGAGAGAGAGAGAGAGGGAGAGAGAGAAGAGAGAGAGAAGGAGAGAGAGAAGGAGAGAGAGAAGGAGAGAGAGAGGAGAGAAGGAGGGAGGAGAGAAGAGAGAGAGAGAAGGAGAGAGAGAAGGAGGAGAGAAGGAGAGAGAGAAGAGAGGGAGAGAAGGAGAGAGAGGAGAGGAGAGGAGAAGAGAGAGAGGAGAGAGAGAAGAGAGGGAGAGAGAGAAGGAGAGAGAGAAGGAGAGAGAGAAGGAGAGAGAGAAGGAGAGGAGAGAGGAGAGAGGAGGGAGAGAAGGAGGAGAGAAGGAAGAGAGAGGGGAGAGAGAAGGAGAGGGAGAGAAGGAGGGAGAAGGAGGGAGAGAGAAGGAGAGAGAGGAGAGAGAGAAGGAGGGAGAGAAGGAGGGAGAGAGAGAAGGAGAGAGAGAAGGAGAGAGAGAAGGAGAGAGAGAAGGAGAGAGAGAAGGAGAGAGAGAAGGAGAGAGAGAAGGAGAGAGAAGGAGGGAGAGAAGGAGGGAGAGAGAGGAGGAGAGAGAAGAGAGAAGGAGAGAGAGAGAAGGACGGAGAGAAGGAGAGAGAGACGGAAGGAGGGAGAGGCGAGACGGAGAGAGAAGGAGAGAGGGATACGGAGAGGAGAAGAGAAGAAGAGAGAAGGAGAGAGGGATATGGAGAGGAGAAGAGAAGAAGAGAGAAGGAGAGAGGGATATGGAGAGGAGAAGAGAAGAAGAGAGAAGGAGAGAGGGATACGGAGAGGAGAAGAGAAGAAGAGAGAAGGAGAGAGGGATATGGAGAAGAGAAGAGGAGAGAGATAGAAATAAGAAAGTAACAGAGTTGAAAAAAAGCTGTAGAAGACAGGAAGAAAGAAAGAAAAGAGCATGCAGGAGGAAAAGAAAACGTACCGTGGAAAGATTGTGAGTTTATGCCCAGTGAACCTGAGGCAGGCAGGCAGACAGGCCAGCAGGGCAGACAGGTGGATGGGTTCGGTGGACAATGGGCACACAACCACCACTAACCTGGAACAGGAAGGTGTCTCCTTCCGGCAAGCCGGTGGTGCCAAAGTGTTTGTACCACACAGTGCCCTCGTTCACATCCTGCTGAGTGAAGGAGGAGGTGGGGGTAGAACTCCTGTCGTCGGGCGAGGGCTGCCAACCTTCCAACGGGCCGTCGGCTGGCATTGGCACCAACAGCACTTCACCTGGAGGGAGGAGAGGGAGAAATAGAGAAGAGGGAGGGGATAGATGGGGGAGAGAATCAGGAAGGGAGAAATAGAGAAGAGGGAGGGGATGGATAGGGGAGAGAATCAGGAAGGGAGAAATAGAGAAGAGGGAGGGGATAGATGGGGAGAGAATCAGGAAGGGAGAAATAGAGAAGAGGGAGGGGATAGATGGGGGAGAGAATCAGGAAGGGAGAAATAGAGAAGAGGGAGGGGATAGATGGGGAGAGAATCAGGAAGGGAGAAATAGAGAAGAGGGAGGGGATAGATGGGGGAGAGAATCAGGAAGGGAGAAAGAGAAGAGGGAGGGGATAGATGGGGGAGAGAATCAGGAAGGGAGAAATAGAGAAGAGGGAGGGGATAGATGGGGGAGAGAATCAGGAAGGGAGAAATAGAGAAGAGGGAGGGGATGGATAGGGGAGAGAATCAGGAAGGGAGAAATAGGGAAGAGGGAGGGGATAGATGGGGGAGAGAATCAGGAAGGGAGAAATAGGGAAGAGGGAGGGGATAGATGGGGGAGAGAATCAGGAAGGGAGAAATAGGGAAGAGGGAGTGGATAGATGGGGGAGAAAATCGGGAAGGGAGAAATAGAGAAGAGGGAGGGGATAGATGGGGGAGAAAATCGGGAAGGGAGAAATAGAAGTTAAGGGAGAGGGGAAAGAGAATCAGGAAAGGAGAGAGAGAAACTCCATTAAATTAATCAAAACAGGAACATTTTACATTTGGCTAGAAATTCTAAAGTAAATTATCTTAATTAACAAAGAAAAATGTCCTCCTGTGTGCTACCCATATCCACCCACTAGAATCCCCATACTTTAAATAAGACGCTCCTCCATCCTGGAGGAAATCAACCATTACCAGACCCAGGGACATTTACTTGTCTGTGGCGACCTAAATGCCAGAACCGACAAGAACCTGACACCCCTCAGCACACAGGGGACAAACACCTACCTGGAGGTGACAGCATTCCTTCCCCATATGCCCCCTAGGCACAACTATGACAACATAACCAACAAAAAACAGGTCAAAACTCCTGCAGCTCTGTCACACGCTGGGTATGTACATAGACAATGGTAGGCTTCGAGGACTCCTATGATAGGTAAACCTAGAGCTCATCTCTTGGCAGAAGTGCTGTAGACTACATTATCACTGACTCAACCCAGAGTCTCTCAGAGCGTTCACAGTCAGCCCACTGACAACCCTATCAGACCACAGCAAAATCACAGTCTACTTGAACAGGCAATACTCAATACATACCAATTAGGATCTGGCAAAAAAAAAAACATTGAAATAGGTTGTAGAACCCATTGCCCTTTATGGTTGTGAGGTCTGGGTCCGCTCACCAACCAAGAATTCACAAAATGGGACAAACACCAAATTGAGACTCAGCATGCAGAATTCTGCAAAAAATATCCTCAGTGTACAACGTAGAACACCAAATAATGCATGCAGAGCAGAATTAGGCCGATACCCACTAATTATCAAAATCCAGAAAAGAGCCATTCAATTCCACAACCACCTAAAAGGAAGCAATTCCCAAACCTTCCATAACAAAGCCGTCACCTACAGAGAGATGAACCTGGAGAAGAGTCCCCTATGCAAGCTGGTCCTGGGGCTCTGTTCACAAACACAAACAGAGCCTCAAGGACAGCAACGCAATTAGACCCAAACCCAAAAAAAGATAATTACTTGACACATTGGAAATAATTCATTTTAAAACAGAGCAAACTAGAATTCTATTTGGCCCTAAACAGAGAGTACACAGTGGCAGAATACCTGACCACTGTGACTGACCATGACCATGGTAGAGACCATGACCATATTAGAGACACATATTTCCCTCACATTATACAGATTTATTTACCCTTGTGTACGTTAACCATTTGCACATCGTTTCAACACTGTATAGAGACATAATATGACATCTGTAATGTATTTATTCTCTTGGAACTTCTGTGAGTGTAATGTTTACTGTTCATTTTTATTGTTTTATTTCACTTTTGTATATTATCTACTCAATTGCTTTGGCAATGTTAACATGTTTCCCATGCCAATAAAGCCCCTTGAATTGAATTGAATTGAGAGAGAGAGAGAGGAAGAGGAGAGAGAATCAGGAAAGAGAGAGAGAGAGAGAGAGAGAGAATGTAAGGGAGAGGGAGAGATAATCAGGAAGGGAGAGAGAGAGAGAGCAGGTAAGGAGGGGAGAGGGGAGAGAATCAGGAAGGGGAGAGAGAGAGAAAGGTAAGGGAGAGGAGAGAGAGAGGTTAAGAGAGAGAGAGAAGGTAAGGGAGAGGGGAGAGAGAATCAGGAAGGGAGGAGAAGGGAGAGAGAGAGAGAGAGAGCAGGTAAGGGAGAGGGGAGAGGGGAGAGAGAATCAGGAAGGGAGAGAGAGGTGGAGGTAAAGGAAGAGTCAGAAAGACAAACTAACATCATTACCATCTTAACAGTGTGAGTAAGCAGAAACACAGGCATGTTTGGGGGTAAGGCCACATATCGTACCATATTTGGGGCTTCCTTGGAGCTCACTATGGTGTAAATGATCTGGTCATCGCTGGCACTCCTGATACTCTGTCCAGATACCTCTTTCCCCCAACTGTACCATGCCTCCCTCTCTCACCCACGTGACGGGCACCGACAGAACACGAGGAGCCTGGGTAAGCCAAAAACACAAGATATGTAACAATTATTATTTATTTTCAATGGCAGATATTAGTTTGAAAGTACTGTAACTGTATCAGTTATTCAGCCTGAGGCCCAACCTAAGGGGGCGTCTGATTCATTATTCGTATCGGAGCAGGAAGTTGTCTCATCCTGCCAACCAACATGCACCATCCTCACCTGCATTTTTCTCTTAATTGAGTTAATGACCCAGCACAGGTGTTCTCAGGCCAGCCATGTGAATCACAACAGCATAGCAGCAGTATAAAAAGCTCAGAGTCAGCTGTCAGCAGCAACAAAGAGAGACAGAGAGACAGACAGAGAGCTGCTGTTCTTCTGAGCAGCAACAGAGACACACAGAGAGCAACGCTGACCAAAGAGAGAAGTCAGCTTGCATACCAAATGGCACCCTATTCCCTATACACTGAGTGTACTAAACAGAAAACAAAACTGATCCCTTATTTGATGGCACATGTTACATCCACTTCAAATCAGTAAAGGGGAGGAGACGGGGAGGAGACGGGGAGGAGACTGGGGAGGAGACGGGGAGGAGATGGGGAGGAGACTGGGAGGAGACGGTGAGGAGAAGGGTTAAAGAAGGATTTTTAATCCTTGAGACAACTGAGACATGGATTGTGTATGTGTGGCATTCAGAGGGTGAATGGGGCAAGACAAAATATTTAAGTGCCTTTGAAAGTGGTATGGTAGTAGGTGCCAGGTGCACCGGTTTGAGTGTGTCAAGAACCACAATGCTGCTGGGTTTTTCACACTCAACAGTTTCCAGTGTGTATCAAGAACTGTCCACCACCTAAAGAACACCCAGCCAACTTGACACAACTGTTGGAAGCATTGAGTCAACATGGGCCAGCATCCCTGTGGAATGCTTTCAACACCTTGTAGAGTCAACATGGGCCAGCATCCCTGTAAACGCTCTCAACACCTTGTAGAGTCAACTTAGGCCAGCATCCCTGTGGAACGCTTTCAACACCTTGTAGAGTCAACATGGGCCAGCATCCCCGTGGAACGCTTTCAACACCTTGTAGAGTCAACATGGGCCAGCATCCCTGTGGAATGCTTTCAACACCTTGTAGCAACTTAGGCCAGCATCCCTGTGGAATGCTTTCAACACCTTGTAGAGTCAACATAGGCCAGCATCCCTGTGGAATGCTTCAACACCTTGTAGAGTCAACATGGGCCAGCATCCCTGTGGAACGCTTTCAACACCTTGTAGAGTCAACATGGGCCAGCATCCCTGTGGAATGCTTTCAACACCTTGTAGAGTCAACATGGGCCAGCATCCCTGTGGAATGCTTTCAACACCTTGTAGAGTCAATATGGGCCAGCATCACTGTGGAATGCTTTCAACACTCTTGTAGAGTCAACATGGGCCAGCATCCCTGTGGAATGCTTTCAACACCTTGTAGAGTCAACATACCAGCATCACTGTGGAATGCTAACACCTTGTAGAGTCAACATGGGCCAGCATCCCTGTGGAATGCTTTCAACACCTTGTAGAGTCAACATGGGCCAGCATCACTGTGGAAGGCTTTCAACACCTTGTAGAGTCAACATGGGCCAGCATCCTGTGGAATGCTTTCAACACCTTGTAGAGTCAACTTAGGCCAGCATCCCTGTGGAATGCTTTCAACACCTTGTAGAGTCAACTTAGGCCAGCATCCCTGTGGAATGCTTTCAACACCTTGTAGAGTCAACATGGGCCAGCATCCCTGTGGAACGCTTTCAACACCTTGTAGAGTCAACTTAGGCCAGCATCCCTGTGGAATGCTTTCAACACCTTGTAGAGTCAACATGGGCCAGCATCCCTGTGGAACGCTTTCAACACCTTGTAGAGTCAACTTAGGCCAGCATCCCTGTGGAATGCTTTCAACACCTTGTAGAGTCAACATGGGCCAGCATCCCTGTGGAACGCTTTCAACACCTTGTAGAGTCAACTTAGGCCAGCATCCCTGTGGAACGCTTTCAACACCTTGTAGAGTCAACTTAGGCCAGCATCCCTGTGGAACGCTTTCAACACCTTGTAGAGTCAACATGGGCCAGCATCCCTGTGGAACGCTTTCAACACCTTGTAGAGTCAACATGGGCCAGCATCCCTGTGGAATGCTTTCAACACCTTGTAGAGTCAACTTAGGCCAGCATCCCTGTGGAATGCTTTCAACACCTTGTAGAGTCAACATGGGCCAGCATCCCTGTGGAATGCTTTCAACACCTTGTAGAGTCAACATGGGCCAGCATCACTGTGGAAGGCTTTCAACACCTTGTAGAGTCAACATGGGCCAGCATCCCTGTGGAATGCTTTCAACACCTTGTAGAGTCAACATGGGCCAGCATCCCTGTGGAATGCTTTCAACACCTTGTAGAGTCAACATGGGCCAGCATCCCTGTGGAATGCTTTCAACACCTTGTAGAGTCAACATGGGCCAGCATCCCTGTGGAATGCTTTCAACACCTTGTAGAGTCCATGTCCCTGACAAATGGAGGCTGTTCTGAGGACAACTCAATATTAGGAAGGTTTTGCTAATGTTTTGTACACTCACTACTTTTGACCGGGGCCCACAGTCGAGGATAGGGTGCCATTTGGGATGAACCCAGAGTGCTTAGCCCTCTGAGGGGGAAAGTCATCCATCACCGTCTCATTAAAGACTAATTACTCTCCAGCTCTCTCCATGATCCGTCTCTCAGGAGCTCCTTTGTACCCCGGCTAGGACAAGGCTTGACAAGGCTTGACAAGGCTTGGCACCGATGCCGACTGGGTCGGGTGGGGAACAGTTGGAGAGAGAGCTTTTGATGATGGCAGTATTTCGCGTTTTGTAAAAAAAAAAAAAACCCTGAGAGAGATCAACCAACTGTACTCGGAGGCTGCTGCTGCGCGGGGAAGCATCTCAAACACGTCTACAGTGGTTCACTTGGTAACCTCTCCTTTGTCTACACAGATGTAAAAATAAAAAAAACATGGAGGACGCTTTCCTTACAGCTGTCAAGTTCGCATCAGCAGATGAAGGGAAGGAAGCGAGGAGAAAAAGAGTGATTGAAAATACTTTTTTTTGTTTTGTTTAAATACGTGCATTATAAATCTTCAACTTAAGTTAAGGAGGTTCTCTTAGCATTATATCTAGTGTCTATCTTCAGTCATATACCAGTACACTGCTTGACAGAGAGCAGCAGAATCAGGTGTTACAACCGGTGAATATGTGATGTATGTGAGGGAGGAAGGGATGGAAGGAGTGATATTGATTTACAGAGTGAAACAAAATAAGAGAAGTAGAGAAGAGGGGGAGTAGGAGAGGAGGAAGGAGTGAATGTGTGTGTGTGTGTGTGTGTGTGTGTGTGTGTGTGTGTGTGTGTGTGTGTGTGTGTGTGTGTGTGTGTGTGTGTGTGTGTGTGTGTGTGTGTGTGTGTGTGTGTGTGTGTGTGTGTGTGTGTGTGTGTGTGTGTGTGTGTGTGTGTGTGTGTGTGTGTGTGTGTGTGAACATACTCCTATAGGCTAAGCTATATTTATTACTCCACTTTCCTAATATTAAGCACGTTACTTCTCTTTACAACAGGAGTACAGGTTACCTGGCTGACATGAAAATGAATCACTGGAAAATCGTCTTCATTTCGCTATTTTTAAGTGCATATATGACATGTATTTTACACACGGTCCACTGTAAATCAAAACTATTTTCACAGATACAGTACCAGTACCAGTGACAAGTTTGCACACACCTACTCATTCAAGGGTTTTTCTTTATTCTGAACTATATAATTACTTTTTATACCAAGAGTGTGCAAATCTGTCATCGAGGAAAAGGGTGGCTACTTTGAAGAATCGCAAAATGTACAATATTTCTAAAATAAAATAAAAAATTTTTTTTAAATAAAATACATTTTTTGGGGGGTTACTACATGATTCCATATGTGTTATTTCATCATTACATACATAGGAGGTTAGTGAGTTAATGGTATACATAGGAGTTGAGTTAGTGGTATACATAGGAGGTGAGTTAGTGGTATACATAGGAGTTGAGTTAGTGGTATACATAGGAGTTGAGTTAGTGGTATACATAGGAGGTGAGTTAGTGGTATACATAGGAGGTGAGTTAGTGGTATACATAGGAGTTGAGTTAGTGGTATACATAGGAGGTGAGTTAGTGGTATACATAGGAGATGAGTGAGTTACTGGTATACATAGGAGATGAGTGAGTTACTGGTATACATAGGAGATTAGTGAGTTACTGGTATACATAGGAGGTGAGTTAGTGGTATACATAGGAGGTGAGTGAGTTACTGGTATGCAAAGGAGGTGAGTTAGTGGTATGCATAGGAGATGAGTGAGTTACTGGTATACATAGGAGATGAGTGAGTTACTGGTATACATAGGAGGTGAGTTAGTGGTATACATAGAAGGTGAGTGAGTTACTGGTATACATAGGAGATGAGTGAGTTACTGGTATACATAGGAGGTGAGTTAGTGGTATGCATAGGAGGTGAGTTAGTGGTATACATAGGAGGTGAGTGAGTTACTGGTATACATAGGAGATGAGTGAGTTACTGGTATAGATAGGAGGTGAGTTAGTGGTATACATAGGAGGTGAGTTAGTTGTATACATAGGAGATGAGTGAGTTACTGGTATACATAGGAGGTGAGTTAGTTACTGGTATGCATAGGAGGTGAGTTAGTTACTGGTATGCATAGGAGGTGAGTTAGTTACTGGTATGCATAGGAGGTGAGTTAGTTAATGGTATACATAGGAGGTGAGTTAGTGGTATACATAGGAGGTGAGTTAGTGGTATACATAGGAGGTGAGTTAGTGGTATACATAGGAGGTGAGTTAGTGGTATACATAGGAGGTGAATTAGTTAATGGTATACATAGGAGGTGAGTTAGTGGTATACATAGGAGGTGAGTTAGTGGTATACATAGGAGGTGAGTTAGTTACTGGTATACATAGGAGGTGAGTGAGTTACTGGTATGCATAGGAGGTGAGTTAGTTACTGGTATGCATAGGAGGTGAGTTAGTTAATGGTATACATAGGAGGTGAGTTAGTGGTATACATAGGAGGTGAGTTAGTTACTGGTATGCATAGGAGGTGAGTTAGTTACTGGTATACATAGGAGGTGAGTGAGTTACTGGTATGCATAGGAGGTGAGGTAGTTAATGGTATACATAGGAGGTGAGTTAGTGGTATACATAGGAGGTGAGTTAGTGGTATACATAGGAGGTGAGTTAGTGGTATACATAGGAGGTGAGTTAGTGGTATACATAGGAGGTGTGTGAGTTACTGGTATACATAGGAGGTGAGTTAGTGGTATACATAGGAGGTGAGTGAGTTACTGGTATACATAGGAGATGAGTGAGTTACTGGTATACATAGGAGGTGAGTTAGTGGTATGCATAGGAGGTGAGTTAGTGGTATACATAGGAGGTGAGTGAGTTACTGGTATACATAGGAGATGAGTGAGTTACTGGTATACATAGGAGGTGAGTTAGTTACTGGTATGCATAGGAGGTGAGTTAGTTAATGGTATACATAGGAGATGAGTGAGTTACTGGTATACATAGGAGGATAGGAGGTGAGTTAGTTACTGGTATGCATAGGAGGTGAGTGAGTTACTGGTATACATAGGAGGTGAGTGAGTTACTGGTATGCATAGGAGGTGAGTGAGTTACTGGTATGCATAGGAGGTGAGTTAGTTACTGGTATGAATAGGAGGTGAGTTAGTTAATGGTATACATAGGAGGTGAGTTAGTGGTATACATAGGAGGTGAGTTAGTGGTATACATAGGAGGTGAGTTAGTGGTATACATAGGAGGTGAGTTAGTTACTGGTATGCATAGGAGATGAGTTAGTTACTGGTATGCATAGGAGGTGAGTTAGTGGTATACATAGGAGGTGAGTTAGTGGTATACATAGGAGGTGAGTTAGTTACTGGTATACATAGGAGGTGAGTGAGTTACTGGTATGCATAGGAGGTGAGTTAGTTACTGGTATGCATAGGAGGTGAGTTAGTTAATGGTATACATAGGAGGTGAGTTAGTGGTATACATAGGAGGTGAGTTAGTTACTGGTATGCATAGGAGGTGAGTTAGTTACTGGTATACATAGGAGGTGAGTGAGTTACTGGTATGCATAGGAGGTGAGTTAGTTACTGGTATGCATAGGAGGTGAGGTAGTTAATGGTATACATAGGAGGTGAGTTAGTGGTATACATAGGAGGTGAGTTAGTGGTATACATAGGAGGTGAGTTAGTGGTATACATAGGAGGTGAGTTAGTGGTATACATAGGAGGTGAGTTAGTTAATGGTATACATAGGAGGTGAGTTAGTGGTATACATAGGAGGTGAGTTAGTGGTATACATAGGAGGTGAGTTAGTTACTGGTATGCATAGGAGGTGAGTTATTGGTATACATAAGAGGTGAGTTAGTTAGTGGTATACATAGGAGGTGAGTTAGTGGTATACATAGGAAGTGAGTTAGTGGTATACATAGGAGGTGAGTTAGTTACTGGTATGCATAGGAGGTGAGTTAGTGGTATACATAGGAGGTGAGTTAGTGGTATACATAGGAGGTGAGTTAGTGGTATACATAGGAGGTGAGTTAGTGGTATACATAGGAAGTGAGTTAGTGGTATACATAGGAGGTGAGTTAGTGGTATACATAGGAGGTGAGTTAGTGGTATACATAGGAGGTGAGTTAGTGGTATACATAGGAGGTGAGTTAGTGGTATACATAGGAGGTGAGTTAGTTACTGGTATGCATAGGAGGTGAGTTAGTTACTGGTATACATAGGAGGTGAGTTAGTGGTATACATAGGAGGTGAGTTAGTTAATGGTATACATAGGAGGTGAGTTAGTTAATGGTATGCATAGGAGGTGAGTTAGTTAATGGTATACATAGGAGGTGAGTTAGTTACTGGTATACATAGGAGGTGAGTTAGTTACTGGTATACATAGGAGGTGAGTTAGTTAATGGTATGCATAGGAGGTGAGTTAGTTACTGGTATACATAGGAGGTGAGTTAGTTACTGGTATACATAGGAGGTGAGTTAGTGGTATACATAGGAGGTGAGTTAGTTACTGGTATACATATGAGGTGAGTTAGTTAATGGTATACATAGGAGGTGAGTTAGTTACTGGTATGCATATGAGGTGAGTTAGTTAATGGTATGCATAGGAGGTGAGTTAGTTACTGGTATACATAGGAGGTGAGTTAGTTACTGGTATACATAGGAGGTGAGTTAGTGGTATACATAGGTGGTGAGTTAGTGGTATACATAGGAAGTGAGTTAGTGGTATACATAGGAGGTGAGTTAGTGGTATACATAGGAGGTGAGTTAGTTACTGGTATACATAGGAGGTGAGTTAGTTAATGGTATACATAGGAGGTGAGTTAGTTATGGTATACATAGGAGGTGAGTTAGTGGTATACATAGAAGTGAGTTAGTGGTATACATAGGAGGTGAGTTAGATGGTATACATAGGAGGTGAGTTAGTGGTATACATAGGAGGTGAGTTAGTTACTGGTATACATAGGAGGTGAGTTAGTGGTATACATAGGAGGTGAGTTAGTTACTGGTATACATAGGAGGTGAGTTAGTTACTGGTATACATAGGAGGTGAGTTAGTTGGTATACATAGGAGGTGAGTTAGTTAATGGTATACATAGGAGGTGAGTTAGTTAATGGTATACATAGGAGGTGAGTTAGTTACTGGTATACATAGGAGGTGAGTTAGTTGGTATACATAGGAGGTGAGTTAGTTAATGGTATACATAGGAGGTGAGTTAGTTACTGGTATACATAGGAGGTGAGTTACTGTTGGTATACATAGGAGGTGAGTTAGTGGTATACATAGGA
>NC_060188.1:6003649-6091149 GCF_021184085.1 Oncorhynchus gorbuscha
CCTGTGTCTTTTAACCCATAGGTCCCTGTGTCTTTTAACCCATAGGTCCCTGTGTCTTTTAACCCATAGGTCCCTGTGTCTTTTAACCCATAGGTCCCTGTGTCTTTTAACCCATAGGTCCCTGTGTCTTTTAACCCATAGGTCCCTGTGTCTTTTAACCCATAGGTCCCTGTGTCTTTTAACCCATAAATCAAATCAAATTTCTTTTAACCCATAGGTCCCTGTGTCTTTTAACCCATAAAACCCTGTGTGCAGGTGTTGGCTAGGAAAAACTCCCTCGAAAGGCCAAAACCTAGGAAGAAACCTTTAACCCATAGGTCCTTCTGTGTCTTTATAACCCCAAGATGTTCAAATGTTCAGTGACCAGCATGGTGTCTTTTAACCCAGTTGAAACTGTCCCTGTGTCTTTGGACTGGGGAAAGCCATCATAGGTAGTCCTGGGGCATGGTTTAACCCATCCTCCGAGAGAGAGAAAGAAAGAGAGAATCCCATGTGTGGCTTTTAACCCATAAGTCCCTGTGTCTTTTAACCCATAAATCCCTGTGTCTTTTAACCCATAGGTCCCTGTGTCTTTTAACCCATAGGTCCCTGTGTCTTTTAACCCATAAATCAAATCAAATTTATTTATATAGCCCTTCGTACATCAGCTGATATCTCAAAGTGCTGTACAGAAACCCAGCCTAAAACCCCAAACAGCAAGCAATGCAGGTGTAGAAGCACGGTGGCTAGGAAAAACCCCCTAGAAAGGCCAAAACCTAGGAAGAAACCTAGAGAAGAAACAGGCTATGTGGGGTGGCCAGTCCTCTTCTGGCTGTGCCGGGTGGAGATTATAACAGAACATGGCCAAGATGTTCAAATGTTCAGAAATGACCAGCATGGTCGAATAATAATAAGGCAGAACAGTTGAAACTGGAGCATCAGCACGGTCAGGTGGACTGGGGACAGCAAGGAGTCATCATGTCAGGTAGTCCTGGGGCATGGTCCTTGGGCTCAGGTCCTCCGAGAGAGAGAAAAAAAGAGAGAGATAGGAGTCCTCTTCTGGCTGTGCTGGGTGGAGATTATAACAGAACATGGTCAAGATGTTAAAATGTTCATAAATGACCAGCATGGTCGAATAATAATAAGAGAACAATTCAGCATCAGACACCAGGTGGACTAGGACAGGAGTCATCATGTACTGGGGCAGATATAACAAACTGACCCTAGCCACAGGACACCGAATAGGACAGGAGAAGTACTCCAGATAAACAAACTGACAGCATAAATACTGGAGGCTGAGACAGGAGGGGTCAGGAGACACTGTGGCCCCATAAGTCCCTGTGTCTTTTAACCCATAGTTCCCTGTGTCTTTTAACCCATAGGTCCCTGTGTCTTTTAACCCATAGGTCCCTGTGTCTTTTAACCCATAGGTCCCTGTGTCTTTTAACCCATAGGTCCCTGTGTCTTTTAACCCATAGGTCCCTGTGTCTTTTAACCCATAGGTCCCTGTGTCTTTTAACCCATAGGTCCCTGTGTCTTTTAACCCATAGGTCCCTGTGTCTTTTAACCCATAAGTCCCTGTGTCGTTTAACCCATAGGTCCCTGTATCTTTTAACCCATAAGTCCCTGTGTCGTTTAACCCATAGGTCCCTGTGTCTTTTAACCCATAGGTCCCTGTGTCTTTTAACCCATAGGTCCCTGTGTCTTTTAACCCATAGGTCCCTGTGTCTAATAACCCATAACCCATAGGTCCCTGTGTCTTTTAACCAATAAGTCCATGTCCAATCAATCATATGCCAGCCTTTGGCTCTCCTCAGTAACACAATGTTGTACCCCACACATACACTTGCACAAGCTCACGCACGCACGCACACAAACACACACACAAACACACGCGGGATGAGAGAAATCAGGCCATGATATCCCCCCTCCCTACTTATAGACAAATGAAACCATTGATTTTCCTCCTTGTACCTAAACTTGTACAGAGTCTGAAATGGCCTCCTTTTAGCCCACAACACACACACTAATGCAGGAACACACAAAGCTCAGAGGCATATAGTCCTTCACATCATGTCTGTTGATTCAAAGCATCACATCAGTCATACCTGTCTCTTAGGTGCAGTCTAGAGAGTCTGTCGGGCCACAGGTGTGGAGACATGACATCGTCACACACACCAGACACACACCAGACACTATGTTGTGCTGTTTTTGAGCGATGTCATCACAATGATTCCCTCTCCTCCAGCTCAACCGCAGCTGGCTGCGCAAACCCAATCCACCATGGTCTCTCATACTGCTGATGAGGACTGGAGGCCCACGGCTGTCAGGACCAGGTGCCTGGGTGATTAGACAGAGGTAGACCTCTCAGGAGGCGAGGGGAGAGCGACACAGGGTGGGGGAGGAAAGAGAAGGGGAGGGGAGGTGAGGAAGTAGAGGCGTGAGCAGAAGAAAGGGAAAGAGGAGGGGTGTGGTGGGGTGTGGGAACGACAGGCCCAACTCCTCCAGACTCTAATGTGTTTCTATCGATCCACCGCTCTGATTTTTTCATGGCTCTCTCCCAGCATCTCAGACTCTCATCTCCTCTCCTCTCATCTCCTCTCCGCAGTGGCTGAGCTTGAGCTCCCTTGCTCCCCACAGACCAACACTGCTCTCATGTCATGAAGAATCTTCTTTGTTATTGGCTCCAAATTGGCTTTCAATTTTCATCCCCCTCTCGGATTAGTCTCGTCCAGGGCCTCGTTAGCTCCAGCCAACCCCCTTAGTCTCCCCTCCTCCCGAGACCCAGGCTGAGAAAGAGCTGAGAAAATACAGGAGAAATCAATACATAAGGCCCGAGTAGAAGTTGTAAGTTCTGCAGGTGTTTGCTTTCTGTTCTCTGTGATCTGGGAGGTGTCCCAGGGCCCTGTGAGGCTGAGTTAAATGTCAGTTGGAGGCGCTGCCAATAAACTGCAGTCCCGCCGCCATCGACTGGCCATGAAAAACCTCCATGGCTCTGCATACAGTATGAAGAACCGACCTCTCTCTGATCCTCTCTGACCTTCTGATTCTCTCTGTTCCTCTCTGATCTTCTGCCTCTCTCTGTTCCTCTCTGACCTTCTGCCTCTCTCTGGTCCTCTCTGACCTTCTGCCTCTCTCTGTTCCTCTCTGACCTTCTGATTCTCTCTGATCCTCTCTGACCTTCTGATTCTCTCTGGTCCTATCTGATCTTCTGCCTCTCTCTGTTCCTCTCTGACCTACTGCCTCTCTCTGGTCCTCTCTGACCTTCTGCCTCTCTCTGGTCCTCTCTGACCTTCTGCCTCTCTCTGGTCCTCTCTGACCTTCTGCCTATCTCTGTTCCTCTCTGATCTTCTGCCTCTCTCTGTTCCTCTCTGACCTTCTGCCTCTCTCTGTTCCTCTCTGACCTTCTGCCTCTCTCTGGTCCTCTCTGACCTTCTGCCTCTCTCCGGTCCTCTCTGACCTTCTGTCTCTATCTGGTCCTCTCTGACCTTCTGCCTCTCTCTGGTCCTCTCTGACCTTTTTCCTCTCTCTGGTCCTCTCTGACATTCTGCCTCCCTCTGGTCCTCTCTGACCTTCTGCCTCCCTCTGGTCCTCTGACCTTCTGACCTTCTGCCTCTCTCTGGTCCTCTCTGACCTAATGCCTCCCTCCCACGGCTATGATTCTCTAAGAAAATAAATGATTAAGTGCAACGCTGGAGAGGTGAGAGTTGCAGGCAGGGAGAGAGATCTTAGAAAGTGAATCTCATTCTAGATCTGTGAGAGAGACAGCCGCACTTCACTCTCTCACCACAGCAATGGCCACACGTTGGTCTATATAGGCTACAATGTTGCATAAACCATAAACCCGGGCCAGCCCAACACAAATACATTCTTAGAATATATATCGTAACATATCATACAAATTGTAATTCATAAAACATAAACAGAATGGATGATGGACATTTACAAATTAATACATACCATACGAAACGTAACATATCATACTAGTTGGAGGGAGACAGATATACACTTCCTATGTTACGTCTACCCCTGAGTCCAGGTTGGATTCCAGGAATCTTCCAACTGGGATGTATGGAAAACTTGGGAATTTTTGGAAAGCTACCAGAATATTGCAACCCTATTCATCCTCAACACTGGTATGACCATAAACTCAAAACAGTTCTAAATGAATGGCCAGTCAGTGAATCCCAGCAACAAAACAGAGCTTTCATCTAACAGTAGTCTACTTATTCTCTGTTGGCATAGTAATCCTCGCCCGGCTCACCCAAAGTATCCCAGCTAGCAATTACAGTTCCATCGGGAAAATCATTACAGACATTTACTCACAAAGTGGTCTTGGCTCTAGTTTGGGTAGGTGAGGGGTAGAGGCTCTTCGACCATCTCTCCCTCTGGTGTAAGGCTGGCCCTGAACAAACCCCTCATCTCACAGTCGATACCAATGATTAGCTTAAGCAGCTGCTCCGAACGACCTGCTTTCTATTTCTCGGCTTCTTAGGACATTTTCACTGGAGCGTTCGATCATTAACAGCACTCAAAGCTGTAAAACAGGAGGAGTTTGATAAAACACACTTCCAGAAACACTTATTACTGCCAGACCCCAGGAAAACTAGTGGTCGCTAAGGCAAATGGGGATTCAAACAAATATCCAACTGGGTTGTGTATTTTGAGACTCACTGTATTTAATTCAAAAAGTCGTTATCCACCTAACGATTGCATGAGGTTCAATGAAATGCCTCAAACCTGGGCTAAAGACCAAACAGAGACCTGGATCAATGGTCTATAGACTTTGTGGGCAACTCAAGACTAGTTTATCACAGATCAATAAGTAATACGGCCAATGGTGATAGTAATCCATCTTAGAGCAGTTCACTAGGCTAGGATGTTTTCTGCATAGAGGGTCTCTCTAATCTGTATATCGAGGACAACTTGACCATTCACCATCTTAACCCTTGTGTGGTGTTCGGGTATGTGGGAACCATTTACAATGTTTACTAAAAGAAAAATGATACAATGAATTGTTTTCTCAAGCTGAGACTCATTGGCCTTGGCTCATTTTCTGTGAAGAACATGTAAAATAACACCTTTTCATTGAGTGCACACTGTGCACCCCCCTACATACATACAGTGGGGCAAAAAAGTATTTAGTCAGCCATCAATTGTGCAAGTTCTTCCACTTAAAAAGATGAGAGAGGCCTGTCATTTTCATCATAGGTACACTTCAACTATGACAGACAGAATGAGAAAACAAATCCAGAAAATCACATTGTAGGATTTTTTATGAATTTATTTGCAAATTATGGTGGAAAATAAGTAAAGAAATCAACTGTGGGAGCAATTATTAGGAAATGGAAGACATACAAGACCACTGATAATCTCCCTCGATCTGGGGCTCCACGCAAGATCTCAACCGTGGGGTCAAAATGACCACAAGAACGGTGAGCAAAAATCCCAGAACCACACGGGGGGACCTAGTGAATGACCTGCAGAGAGCTGGGACCAAAGTAACAAAGCCTACCATCAGTAACACACTACACCGCCAGGGACTCAAATCCTGCAGTGCCAGACGTGTCCCCCTGCTTAAGCCAGTACATGTCCAGGCCCGTCTGAAGTTTGCTAGAGAGCATTTGGATGATCCATAAGAAGTTTGGGAGAATGTCATATGGTCAGATAAAACAAAAATATAACTTTTTGGTAAAAACTCAAATCGTCGTGTTTGGAGGACAAAGAATGCTGAGTCGCATCCAAAGAACACCATACCTACTGTGAAGCATGGGGTGGAAACATCAAGCTTTGGGGCTATTTTTTGCAAAGGGACCAGGACGACTGATCCGTGTAAAGGAAAGAATGAATGGGGCCATGTATCGTGAGATTTTGAGTGAAAACCTCCTTCCATCAGCAAGGGCATTGAAGATGAAACGTGGCTGGGTCTTTCAGCATGAGAATGATCCCAAACACACCGCCCGGGCAACGAAGGAGTGGCTTCGTAAGAAGCATTTCAAGGTCCTGGAGTGGCCTAGCCAGTCTCCAGATCTCAACCCTGTAGAAAATCTTTGGAGGGAGTTGAAAGTCTGTGTTGCCCAGCCACAGCCCCAAAACATCACTGCTCTAGAGGAGATCTGCATGGAGGAATGGGCCAAAATACCAACAACAGTGTGTGAAAACCTTGTGAAGGCTTACAGAACACGTTTGACCTCTGTCATTGCCAACAAAGGGTATATAACAAAGTATTGAGATAAACTTTTGTTATTGACCAAATACTTATTTTCTACCATAATTTGCAAATAAATTCATTAAAAATCCTACAATGTGATTTTCTGGATTTTTTTCTAATTTTGTCTGTCATAGTTGAAGTGTACCTATGATGAAAATTACAGGCCTCTCTCATCTTTTTAAGTGGGAGAACTTGCACAATTGCTGGCTGACTAAATACTTTTTTGCCCCACTGTATATTACATATGTGGTGTTCGGGTACACTGGACCCGAGGATAATAAAAGTGTGGAAAAGTGTGTGTGTAGTTGAAAACAAGTAAAAATGAAACAAAAAGATTTGCTGTGTGCCTTCACTCTGTCTTCCTCCTCCCTGGGCCTGCTGTTTCAACAAAGCACCAAGAACCTGTCTCTCTCCCTGCCTGTCTCCCGCTTTTCTCGCACTCTTTACCCTTTGTAGTGTGTGAAACTATACAATGTCTTGCTGAAACCTGCACAATGTTATTACAATACATTGTTTCGATACATTGTAAAAAATGCAGTACTTTCCCACACTCTACCCCAGCCAGGTGCAAATTGGGGGAGGGACACAACAAATAAATAGCTTTGCATGTGAGGCTCCTTACCACAATCAATCAGTATGGCAAAAATCATCTCTGCTCTATCATTTTTGTAGAGAGAGAAGCTGGGGTGGAAGGAGCGTCTTCCACTTTGGAAGATGAATCATTTTCCTAATATGAGGATCATGTCTCTGTCAATTCGGAGTCTGACAGTGAGTTGGAAAAAGAGGATGAGATTGACCCTCAGCCAGCCCCAGGACCAGCCCATCAGCAGCCAGCCCCAGGACCAGCCCATCAGCAGCCAGCCCCAGGACCAGTCCATCATTAGCCAGCCCCAGGACCAGCCCATTAGCAGCCAGCCCCAGGACCAGCCCATCAGCAGCCAGCCCCAGGACCAGCCCATCAGCAGACAGCCCCAGGACCAGCCCATCAGCTGCCAGCCCCAGGACCAGCCCATCAGCAGCCAGCCCCAGGACCAGCCCATCAGCAGCCAGCCCCAGGACCAGCCCATCAGCAGCCAGCCCCAGGACCAGCCCATCATTAGCCAGCCCCAGGACCAGCCCATCAGCAACCAGCTCATCAGCAACCAGCTCATCAGCACCAGCCCCAGGACCAGCCCATCATTAGCCAGCCCCAGGACCAGCCCATCAGCAACCAGCTCATAAGCAACCAGCTCATCAGCAGCCTACAGGAGGAGAAATATGGATGTCAAAAAATTGTGAAATTGAATGAGCCACCCCCGCAAGGCTGCCAATGTGATAAGGATGCAACCAGGGCTGATGCGGATGGCGGTTACTCATGTGCAGGACATAATTGTATTTGTAACAAGTGCACTGAGTCGAGAAGCAAGTTCAAGGAGTGAGTGATTTAAACAATAAACGAAACATAATACAAAACAAGAAACACAAACAACGCACAGGCAAGAAACAACAATGACGCCTGGTGAAGAAACCAAAGGGAGTGATAGATAAAGGGCAGGTAATCAAGGAGGTGATGGAGTCCAGGTGAGTTTCATTATGCATATAACAATGGTGACAGCTGTGCTCCATAACGAGGAGCCTGGTGACCTAGAGGCCGGAGAGGGAGCACACGTGACAGTACCTCCTCCCCGATGCGCGGCACCTGCCGCCGACCAAGATGACGATACCGGGGATCAGAAGCGGACTGGTCACCTCTGCTAAGGTGCGAGAACCTGGCGATCCAGCTGAGGCGCGGGAGCATGGTGACCAAGTGCGCAGAAGAGAACATATGTGACAGTACCCCCTCCACGGCACGTTCAGCTCCAGCTGCAGGACGCCAACCACAGGGACAATCCCATGGATCAGAAGCGGACCAGTCGCTTCCGCTGAGGGGGAGAAACTTGACGACCCGGCTGAGGTGTGAGAGCCTGATGAGCTGGCTGAGACCTCCCCGGTAGCCTCGTTTGACCTCCCCGGTTGCCTCGTTTGACCTCTCCGGTTGCCTCCCCAGTTGCCTCGTGTTTTTGGAGAGCGATGGAAGGAGATGGTCCAAACTCATTTACATACATACTTTGGGGTTCTTATCCTTGCTGGTGTTTTCAGATCTAATGGGGTGCAGAAACTAGCAGAGAACTTTGGAAAACTTTCACATTATTTCCAGGATTATCCGCTTGGATTACCGAGACACCAGACCAGCTCGGCGGCAGAGAGACAAGCTAGCTGCAATCAGGTCAGTGCAGAGAGACAAGCTAGCTGCAATCAGGTCAGTGCAGAGAGACAAGCTAGCTGCAATCAGGTCAGTGCAGAGAGACAAGCTAGCTGTAATCAGGTCAGTGCAGAGAGACAAGCTAGCTGCAATCAGGTCAGTGTAGGACAAGTGGGTGACCCACCTCCCCCTGTTTATGCAGTTTATGCCATTTAGGGGCCGCTGCCTCATCAGGCAGTACATACCGTCTAAACCCACAACATATGGAATCAAGATCTGGGCTGCCTGTGATGCTGCTTCTTCATATGGGTGGAACTTGCAAGTGTATACAGGGAAATCAGATGGAGGAGCCCCTGAGAAGAACCAAGGGATGCGGGTTGTCCTGGACGTGACAGAGGGACTCCGTGGCCACAAAATCACGTGATAACTGTTTTACTTCGCACAAGCTGGGATAGGAGCTCCTCAAGAGGGAGCTGACGATGGTAGGAACAGTACGAAAAAACAAGCCAGAGCTCCCACCTCTGTTGAATACACGGAACAGGCCTATAAATTCCTCTAAGTTTGTGTTCACGGCCGACACGTCCCTAGTGTCCTATGTGCCAAAGAAAAGCAGAAATGTGGTACTTACGCTGCATAGGGATGGGATAATCTGTGGCCAGGAACATCACAAAACAGAAATCATAATGGATTACAATTCCACAAAGGAGGGTGAAAAATTTAGACAAGCTGGTGACTGACTACAGCTGCCAAAGAATAATGCAACACTGGCCCCTTGTTATATTCTTCAACATCTTGGACATCTCAGCATACAAGGCGTTTGTCATCTGGATGGCGTTGAACCCAGATTGGAACAGAGAGAAGCTCCAGAGGATACGGCTCTTTCTCGAGGAGTTGGGCAAGACATTGATAAGACCTCAAATCCATAGGAGGCAACCCAAGGACCCCAGCTTCTGCAGCCATCGTAAGGAGGATTCAGGAGGAGGATGCTGGTGCCCCATCCGCCCGACCCACAGAACCAACTCCAATACCGGGAGTAAGTGTAAGTGATGTTGTTGCATGTGTGTGTGTCTGACTCTCCTGCCTTAGCCTACTGTAACTATATTACGTGAGTGAGTGAGATGTTAGTCAAATTCCTGATCTAGGTGTTTTCATCATTCTAGATTGCAGCCGGGAGCAACAAGATGAAGCGCTGCGATGTGTGTGAAGAAGAAGGACAGGAAGACACAGTACACATGCAACAAGTGCAAGAAATACATTTGCAACACACAGACAGTAAAACTCTGTCCCTCATGTGGTGTGTAGACCGACTTTCATTTGTGTTCAATGGGGCTCATTTATCATTTCCATGAAATACTGTATGTAACATTTGTCCTTCCAATTTGTTCAGTTCAAATCAATAAGCATCTATAGTGATGAAAACCTTGTTTCATTTATATTTGTTCAAGAAACACACAATTATTCCACCCATACCTTGATTATATCAACAACAACAAAAACAAATCGTGTTTTATTGATAAATGTGATCTAGCAGAGGTAAATTGCAAATATTAACCATGTATGGTGTCTATAATGCTTGTAATTGACATAAGTCAACATATAAGTATTAAGTATTTTAATGTAAATAGTTATGGCTGTATTGTTTTAAAAAACAAATAATGTTGTGGGTCCATCAGACCCCAATAACAAAAACATGAACACCACACAAGGGTTAAATCCTCAGGTGTTCAAATTTTCAGCAAAAGACACTTAAGAGGAGAAAAACTAAAGACAATAATTTAGGGTTGGCAAAGTGTAAAATATGTCTCTTTAATAAATGTTGAAATAAAATGATGCTAAATCCCTTTAGATTTGGAAGTTCTTTCCCTCTCCCCTTCTCTCCCCAATACCCTTCTCTCCCCAATACCCTTCTCTCCCCAATACCCTTCTCTCCCCAATACCCTTCTCTCCCCAATACCCTTCTCTCCCCAATACCCTTCTCTCCCCAATCCCTTCTCTCCCCAATACCCTTCTCTCCCCAATACCCTTCTCTCCCCAATAATACCCTTCTCTCCCCAATACCCTTCTCTCCCCAATACCCTTCTCTCCCCAATACCCTTCTCTCCCCAATACCCTTCTCTCCCCAATACCCTTCTCTCCCCAATACCCTTCTCTCCCCAATACCCTTCTCTCCCCAATACCCTTCTCTCCCCAATACCCTTCTCTCCCCAATACCCTTCTCTCCCCAATACCCTTCTCTCCCCAATATCCCAATTCTCTCCCCCCCTCTCCCCAATACCCTCCTCTCCCCAATCCCATTCTCTCCTCTCCCCAATCCACTCCTCTCCTCAATCCTCTCCTCTCCCCAATCCCCTCCTCTCCTGAATCCTTTCCTCTCCCCAATCCCCTCCTCTCCCCAATAACATGTCCCACAATCCCAGCCCACGTGGAACATGACATTTGCAGGTAAATCGTTTAGTCAAATGTCAGCCAGAGAAATGTAAACCACAAGGTATTTGCTCCTGATAGAAGAAACTTGTAAAATTGGAATAAAATGAATAGACTAAGCACTCAGACGGCAGGAATAGGTTGGTAGTCGGGGAACCAGAGAGTGAGAATACTTTGCTGATCGTTTGGACTCAAGGGCCACATCAATATTCTTACATTTAAGGTCGGCCGCAATGAAGAGATGCTGTCAACTAAACAGAGCCGTTTAGGGGGTCTGCTGTCAGCTCTTCCACAGTAGAGAACAGAGCCGTTTAGGGGGTCTGCTGTCAGCTCTTCCACAGTAGAGAACAGAGCCGTTTAGGGGGTCTGCTGTCAGCTCTTCCACAGTAGAGAACAGAGCCGTTTAGGGGTCTGCTGTCAGCTCTTCCACAGTAGAGAACAGAGCCGTTTAGGGGGTCTGCTGTCAGCTCTTCCACAGTAGAGAACAGAGCCGTTTAGGGGGTCTGCTGTCAGCTCTTCCACAGTAGAGAACAGAGTCGTTTAGGGGGTCTGCTGTCAGCTCTTCCACAGTAGAGAACAGAGCCGTTTAGGGGGTCTGCTGTCAGCTCTTCCACAGTAGAGAACAGAGCCGTTTAGGGGGTCTGCTGTCAGCTCTTCCACAGTAGAGAACAGCACCGTTTAGGGGGGAAGCTGTCTACTCTTCCACAGTAGAGAACAGATCCATTTAGGGGGGATGCTGTCAACTCTTCCACAGTAGAGAACAGAGCCGTTTAGGAGGGATGCTGTCAACTCTTCCACAGTAGAGAACAGAGCCGTTTAGGGGGATGCTGTCTACTCTTCCACAGTAGTTTAGGGGGATGCTGTCAACTCTTCTAGTAGAGAACAGAGCCGTTTAGGGGGATGCTGTCAACTCTTCCACAGTAGAGAACAGAGCCTGTCAACTCTTCCACAGTAGAGAACAGAGCCATTTAGGGGGATGCTGTCAACTCTTCCACAGTAGAGAACAGAGCTGTTTAGGGGGAAGCTGTCAACTCTTCCACAGTAAAGAACAGAGCCGTTTAGGGGGATGCTGTCAACTCTTCCAAAATAGAGAACAGAGCCGTTTAGGTGGGATGCTGTCAACTCTTCCACAGTAGAGAACAGAGCCGTTTAGGGGGATGCTGTCAACTCTTCCACAGTAGAGAACAGAGCCGTTTAGGGGGATGCTGTCAACTCTTCCACAGTAGAGAACAGAGCCGTTTAGAGGGGATGCTGTCAACTCTTCCCGCTGGATGGAGGGTAAAAAGGCCATCGGCTCAATTAAGCTTCTCTGGCTCTCCCTCAGTGGGCAATACATATTTATGAGTGTTATCTTTCTCTCTTGCTTCATCTATCTCTTTTCTTTCTCTCTGTTCATTAGATTTTTTCTCTCTATCTGCATCTCCTCTTCTTTTTCACATTCATTTTCACTCCCCCCCTCATCTCTCTCCTACCCCCTCATCTCTCTCCTACCCCTCTCTCCGTAACATTAGGCACAGAGGGTGGAGAACCAGAGTGCCACCACACAGTGCTCAGTGGAGGGTGGCGGTGCCAGGGCTCCATGCATATTTAGCAGAGCCTCTCCCGGACAGGGGACTAGTGCTGGGCACCTGAGAAGTGTTCCCAGCACTGCACCTAAGGAGGGTGCCCAGCACTCGTCCCCTGTCCGGGAGAGGCTCTGCTAAATATGCATGGAGCCCTGGCACCGCTACTGTCCTCCATATTCAGACAGTAACTTCTCCTTAAGCTTTATCTAAAACAAATCCACCCTGCAAGGCTCAGTGTAGTGCAGAAGCCAATACTGCCCTATGAGCTCAACGCTGGAGGGGAGGAGACAAAGCAAATGATGTTGCCAAAGAGGAAAAAGCTGCTCTGCAGAACTGTCTCATGTGCTAAACATGAAGTGCAAGGTCTTTCATACACATGTTCAGTATACAGGAAGAACAGATATATTCATTCTTGTAAACACACACACACCCATGGATCCAGGCATGCGCACACACACACACACACACACACTTTACAGAGACATCAAGTTAAGTACATATATGTTTTTCTATGAGATATAATTGCTCAAATTAGCACAGTGACTCTTAATAAGCTGTCAGAGAAAGGAGAGATCCTATAATACATCATTATGATTTTAAAAAACTCTTGGTGGAGAATACCTGCATTTAGCATCAATTTGCACCTTACGCAATTAGCTTCAAATGACGTTCGGCGGGGAAAAGCAGTTTGTTTCACCTTGGGTTAATGTAGAAGTGTTTAGGGTGCTCTAATGTTTGGGAAGGAGGGAGACCACCCTCTAGTGGTTGTTACAGGAACCATAGAAATGTGTTTTAACATTTAGCAGGATCCTGTTTTTTTAATTTTTTTAAATGTAACCTTTATTTAACTAGGCAAGTCAGGTAAGAACAATTATGGTTAAGTGCCTTGCTCAAAGGGCACATCGACAGATTGTAACGGCGTTCGTCTGTTGTAAGAAGAGAGTCAGACCGAAATGCAGCGTGTAGGTTACTCATGACTTTAATGAATGAAAACGGTAAAGAGGCAGCTGTATTTTATTTTCCTAATGATGAAAGGTCTTTCTACTTGTGCTGCCATTGTTTTGTCAGGTCTGTCTTGTAAAAAGGTACCGTTTCCTTGCTAAATAAGTAGTGTGGGCTTGTTCACTTGTTATTGAGTAGTGTGTGTGTGTTCACTTGTTATTGAGTAGTGTGTGTGTGTGTGTGTTCACTTGTTATTGAGTAGTGTGTGTGTGGGTGTGTTCACTTGTTATTGAGTAGTGTGTGTGTGTTCACTTGTTATTGAGTAGTGTGTGTGTGTGTGTTCACTTGTTATTGAGTAGTGTGGGCGTGTTCACTTGTTATTGAGTAGTGTGTGTGTGTTCACTTGTTATTGAGTAGTGTGTGTGTGTTCACTTGTTATTGAGTAGTGTGTGTGTGTTCACTTGTTATTGAGTAGTGTGTGTGTGTTCACTTGTTATTGAGTAGTGTGTGTGTGGGTGTGTTCACTTGTTATTGAGTAGTGTGTGTGTGTTCACTTGTTATTGAGTAGTGTGTGTGCGTGTTCACTTGTTATTGAGTAGTGTGTGTGTGTGTGTTCACTTGTTATTGAGTAGTGTGTGCGTGTTCACTTGTTATTGAGTAGTGTGTGTGTGTTCACTTGTTATTGAGTAGTGTGTGCGTGTTCACTTGTTATTGAGTAGTGTGTGTGTGTGTTCACTTGTTATTGAGTAGTGTGTGTGGTGTTCACTTGTTATTGAGTAGTGTGTGTGTGTTCACTTGTTATTGAGTAGTGTGGGCGTGTTCACTTGTTATTGAGTAGTATTGTTCACTTGTTATTGAGTAGTGTGTGTGTTCACTTGTTATTGAGTAGTGTGTGCGTGTTCACTTGTTATTGAGTAGTGTGTGCGTGTTCACTTGTTATTGAGTAGTGTGTGTGTGAGGTGTTCACTTGTTATTGAGTAGTGTGTGTGCGTGTTCACTTGTTATTGAGTAGTGTGTGCGTGTTCACTTGTTATTGAGTAGTGTGTGTGTGTTCACTTGTTATTAAGTAGTGTGTGTGTGTTCACTTGTTATTGAGTAGTGTGTGCGTGTTCACTTGTTATTGAGTAGTGTGCGCGTGTTCACTTGTTATTGAGTAGTGTGTGTGTGTTCACTTGTTATTGAGTAGTGTGTGTGTGGGTGTGTTCACTTGTTATTGAGTAGTGTGTGCGTGTTCACTTGTTATTGAGTAGTGTGTGCGTGTTCACTTGTTATTGAGTAGTGTGGGCGTGTTCACTTGTTATTGAGTAGTGTGTGCGTGTTCACTTGTTATTGAGTAGTGTGGCGTGTTCACTTGTTATTGAGTAGTGTGTGTGTTCACTTGTTATTGAGTACTTGTTATTAAGTATTGTGTGTGTGTGTGTTCACTTGTTATTGAGTAGTGTGTGCGTGTTCACTTGTTATTGAGTAGTGTGTGTGTGTGCGTGTTCACTTGTTATTGAGTAGTGTGGGCGTGTTCACTTGTTATTGAGTAGTGTGTGTGTGTTCACTTGTTATTGAGTAGTGTGGGCGTGTTCACTTGTTATTGAGTAGTGTGGGCGTGTTCACTTGTTATTGAGTAGTGTGTGCGTGTTCACTTGTTATTGAGTAGTGTGTGCGTGTTCACTTGTTATTGAGTAGTGTGTGTGTGTTCACTTGTTATTGAGTAGTGTGGGCGTGTTCACTTGTTATTGAGTAGTGTGTGCGTGTTCACTTGTTATTGAGTAGTGTGTGTGTGTTCACTTGTTATTGAGTAGTGTGTGTGTGTTCACTTGTTATTGAGTAGTGTGGGCGTGTTCACTTGTTATTGAGTAGTGTGGGCGTGTTCACTTGTTATTGAGTAGTGTGGGCGTGTTCACTTGTTATTGAGTAGTGTGGGCGTGTTCACTTTTTATTGAGTAGTGTGGGCGTGTTCACTTGTTATTGAGTTGAGTAGTGTGAGTGTGTGTGTTCACTTGTTATTGAGTAGTGTGTGTGTGTTCACTTGTTATTGAGTAGTGTGTGTGTTCACTTGTTATTGAGTAGTGTGAGCGTGTTCACTTGTTATTGAGTGTGTGCGTGTTCACTTGTTATTGAGTAGTACTTGTGTGTGTGTGTGTTCACTTGTTATTGAGTAGTGTGTGCGTGTTCACTTGTTATTGAGTAGTGTTGTGCGTGTTCACTTGTTATTGAGTAGTGTGTGTGTTCACTTGTTATTGAGTAGTGTGTGTGTGTTCACTTGTTATTGAGTAGTGTGTGTGTGTTCACTTGTTATTGAGTAGTGTGGGCGTGTTCACTTGTTATTGAGTAGTGTGGCGTGTTCACTTGTTATTGAGTAGTGTGGGCGTGTTCACTTGTTATTGAGTAGTGTGGGCGTGTTCACTTGTTATTGAGTAGTGTGGCGTGTTGTGCGCGTGTTCACTTGTTATTGAGTAGTGTGTTTGCGTGTTCACTTGTTATTGAGTAGTGTGCGCGTGTTCACTTGTTATTGAGTAGTGTGGGCGTGTTCACTTGTTATTGAGTATTGTGTGTGTGTGTTGTGTGTGTGTGTGTGTTCACTTGTTATTGAGTAGTGTGGGCATGTGTGAGCGTGTTCACTTGTTATTGAGTAGTGTGTGCGTGTTCACTTGTTATTGAGTAGTGTGCGCGTGTTCACTTGTTATTGAGTAGTGTGTGTGTGAGCGTGTTCACTTGTTATTGAGTAGTGTGGGCGTGTTCACTTGTTATTGAGTAGTGTGCGCGTGTTCACTTGTTATTGAGTAGTGTGTGTGTGTGTTCACTTGTTATTGAGTAGTGTGTGTGTTCACTTGTTATTGAGTAGTGTGGGCGTGTTCACTTGTTATTGAGTAGTGTGTGTGTGTTCACTTGTTATTGAGTAGTGTGTGTGTGTTCACTTGTGTGTGTGTGTTCACTTGTTATTGAGTAGTGTGTGCGTGTTCACTTGTTATTGAGTAGTGTGTGCGTGTTCACTTGTTATTGAGTAGTGTGTGCGTGTTCACTTGTTCATTGTTATTGAGTAGTGTGTGCGTGTTCACTTGTTATTGAGTAGTGTGTGTTCACTTGTTATTGAGTAGTGTGTTATTGAGTAGTGTGCGTGTTCACTTGTTATTGTGTCACTTGTTATTGAGTAGTGTGTGCGTGTTCACTTGTTATTGAGTAGTGTGTGCGTGTTCACTTGTTATTGTAGTGTGTGTGTGTGTGTTCACTTGTTATTGAGTAGTGTGTGCGTGTTCAATTGTTATGTGTGTGTGTGTGTGTTCACTTGTTATTGAGTAGTGTGGGCGTGTTCACTTGTTATTGAGTAGTGTGTGCGTGTTCACTTGTTATTGAGTAGTGTGTGTGTGTGTGTGTTCACTTGTTATTGAGTTGAGTTATTGTGTGTGTGTTGTTCACTTGTTATTGTTCACTTGTTATTGAGTAGTGTGTGCGTGTTCACTTGTTATTGAGTAGTGTGTGTGTGTTCACTTGTTATTGAGTAGTGTGTGTGTGTTCACTTGTTATTGAGTAGTGTGGGCGTGTTCACTTGTTATTGAGTAGTGTGTTCACTTGTTATTGAGTGTTCGTGTTCACTTGTTATTGAGTATTGAGTGTGTGCGTGTTCACTTGTTATTGAGTAGTGTGGGCGTGTGTGTTCACTTGTTATTGAGTTATTGTTGTAGTGTGTGCGTGTTCACTTGTTATTGAGTAGTGTGTGCGTGTTCACTTGTTATTGAGTAGTGTGCGCGTGTTCACTTGTTATTGAGTATTGAGTAGTGTGTGCGTGTTCACTTGTTATTGAGTAGTGTGTGTGTGTTCACTTGTTATTGAGTAGTGTGTGTGTGTTCACTTGTTATTGAGTAGTGTGTGTGTGTTCACTTGTTATTGAGTAGTGTGTGTGTGTTCACTTGTGTAGTGTGTGTGTGTTCACTTGTTATTGAGTAGTGTGTTGTTATTGAGTAGTGTGGGCGTGTTCACTTGTTATTGAGTAGTGTGGGCGTGTTCACTTGTTATTGAGTAGTGTGGGCGTGTTCACTTGTTATTGAGTAGTGTGGCGTGTTCACTTGTTATTGAGTAGTGTGGGCGTGTTCACTTGTTATTGAGTAGTGTGTTTGTGCGCGTGTTCACTTGTTATTGAGTAGTGTGGGCGTGTTCACTTGTTATTGAGTAGTGTGCGCGTGTTCACTTGTTATTGAGTAGTGTGTGTGCGTGTTCACTTGTTATTGAGTAGTGTGTGCGTGTTCACTTGTTATTGAGTAGTGTGTGTTCACTTGTTATTGAGTAGTGTGTGCGTGTTCACTTGTTATTGAGTAGTGTGTGTTCACTTGTTATTGAGTAGTGTGTTGTTCACTTGTTATTGAGTAGTGTGTGCGTGTTCACTTGTTATTGAGTAGTGTGTGTGTGTTCACTTGTATTGAGTGTGTGTGTGTGTTCACTTGTTATTGAGTAGTGTGTGTGTGTTCACTTGTTATTGAGTAGTGTGTGTGCGTGTTCACTTGTTATTGAGTAGTGTGTGTGTGTTCACTTGTTATTGAGTAGTGTGTGTGTGTTCACTTGTTATTGAGTAGTGTGTGTGTTATTGAGTAGTGTGTGCGTGTTCACTTGTTATTGAGTAGTGTGTGTGTTATTGTGTGTGTGCGTGTTCACTTGTTATTGAGTAGTTGTGTTCACTTGTTATTGTGTGTGTTCACTTGTTATTGAGTAGTGTGGGCGTGTTCACTTGTTATTGAGTGTGTGTGTTCACTTGTTATTGAGTAGTGTGGGCGTGTTCACTTGTTATTGAGTAGTGTGTGCGTGTTCACTTGTTATTGAGTAGTGTGTGTGTGAGTGTGTGTGTTCACTTGTTATTGAGTAGTGTGTGTGTGTGTGTGTGTTCACTTGTTATTGAGTGTGTGAGTGTGTGCGTGTTCACTTGTTATTGAGTAGTGTGTGTGTGTTCACTTGTTATTGAGTAGTGTGTGTGTGTTCACTTGTTATTGAGTAGTGTGGGCGTGTTCACTTGTTATTGAGTAGTGTGTGTGTGTGTTCACTTGTTATTGAGTAGTGTGGGCGTGTTCACTTGTTATTGAGTAGTGTGTGTGTGTTCACTTGTTATTGAGTAGTGTGCGTGTTCACTTGTTATTGAGTAGTGTGGGCGTGTTCACTGTTCACTTGTTATTGAGTAGTGTGTGTGTGTTCACTTGTTATTGAGTAGTGTGGGCGTGTTCACTTGTTATTGAGTAGTGTGTGTGTGTGTTCACTTGTTATTGAGTAGTGTGTGTGTGTTCACTTGTTATTGAGTAGTTATTGTTATTGTAGTGTGTGTGCGTGTTCACTTGTTATTGAGTAGTGTGTGTGTGTTCACTTGTTATTGAGTAGTGTGGGCGTGTTCACTTGTTATTGAGTAGTGTGGGCGTGTTCACTTGTTATTGAGTAGTGTGTGTGTGTTATTGAGTAGTGTGTGTGTGTTCACTTGTTATTGAGTAGTGTGGCGTGTTCACTTGTTATTGAGTAGTGTGAGCGTGTTCACTTGTTATTGAGTAGTGTGGGCGTGTTCACTTGTTATTGAGTAGTGTGGGCGTGTTCACTTGTTATTGAGTAGTGTGGGCGTTGTTATTGAGTAGTGTGTGTGTCACTTGTTATTGAGTAGTGTGTGTGTGTTCACTTGTTATTGAGTAGTGTGTGGCGTGTTCACTTGTTATTGAGTAGTGTGGGCGTGTTCACTTGTTATTGAGTAGTGTGGGCGTGTTCACTTGTTATTGAGTAGTGTGGGCGTGTTCACTTGTTATTGAGTAGTGTGTGTGCGTGTTCACTTGTTATTGAGTAGTGTGGGCGTGTTCACTTGTTATTGAGTAGTGTGTGTGTGTTCGTGTTCACTTGTTATTGAGTAGTGTGGGCGTGTTCACTTGTTATTGAGTAGTGTGTGCGTGTTCACTTGTTATTGAGTAGTGTGGGCGTGTTCACTTGTTATTGAGTGAGTAGTGTGTGTGCGGCGTGTTCACTTGTTATTGAGTAGTGTGTGTGTGTTGTGCGTGTTCACTTGTTATTGAGTAGTGTGGGCGTGTTCACTTGTTATTGAGTAGTGTGGCGTGTTCACTTGTTATTGAGTAGTGTGGGCGTGTTCACTTGTTATTGAGTAGTGTGGCGTGTTCACTTGTTATTGAGTAGTGTGTGTTCACTTGTTATTGAGTAGTGTGGGCGTGTTCACTTGTTATTGAGTAGTGTGTGCGTGTTCACTTGTTATTGAGTAGTGTGGGCGTGTTCACTTGTTATTGAGTAGTGTGGCGTGTTCACTTGTTATTGAGTAGTGTGGGCGTGTTCACTTGTTATTGAGTAGTGTGTGCGTGTTCACTTGTTATTGAGTAGTGTGTGGGGCGTGTTCACACTTGTTATTGAGTAGTGTGGGCGTGTTCATTGTTATTGAGTAGTGTGGCGTGTTCACTTGTTATTGAGTAGTGTGTGCGTGTTCACTTGTTATTGAGTAGTGTGTGCGTGTTCACTTGTTATTGAGTAGTGTGTGTGTTCACTTGTTATTGAGTAGTGTGGGCGTGTTCACTTGTTATTGAGTGTTCACTTGTTATTGAGTAGTGTGTGTGTGTTCACTTGTTATTGAGTAGTGTGTGTGTGTTCACTTGTTATTGAGTAGTGTGGGCGTGTTCACTTGTTATTGAGTAGTGTGGGCGTGTTCACTTGTTATTGAGTAGTGTGGGCGTGTTCACTTGTTATTGAGTAGTGTGGGCGTGTTCACTTGTTATTGAGTAGTGTGGGCGTGTTCACTTGTTATTGAGTAGTGTGTGCGTGTTCACTTGTTATTGAGTAGTGTGTGTGCGTGTTCACTTGTTATTGAGTAGTGTGTGCGTGTTCACTTGTTATTGAGTAGTGTGTGCGTGTTCACTTGTTATTGAGTAGTGTGAGCGTGTTCACTTGTTATTGAGTAGTGTGGGCGTGTTCACTTGTTATTGAGTAGTGTGGGCGTGTTCACTTGTTATTGAGTAGTGTGTGTGTGTTCACTTGCGCCACATGCACTCACTCTTGCTGAACCAGCAGCCTACCTGTCGTGTTTGGCCCCTGTTGTGATTGCCATGCTTTTTAGTGAACCAACCCAAGCAGAGAGACGCAGCTGGCATTCTCATTACTGCTAGGCCTGAGATCAGCACAGCAGCACAGCAACACAGCAGCAGCTGCCCCAGACAGTCAATCAGGCAGCTAGGCCAACACCCCCATAGTGGAGGCCTCCAACACAGACCACTGGCCCTTAGCACTGGCCACAATGCAGAGGAGAGGAGGTACTGGCTGAGAAAGTATACCTGCTGTAACAGTACAGTAGAGCCCTGTTCAATCAGAACTGGTGACAGGGTTTGCCGGTTGGTAGGAAAGACAAATGATTATTCCTGCAAGGATATACTGTGAGGATAAACATAGCGTATCTACAATGTAACAGGCATAATAAATATACAATCTGTAATGTGTGAAACAAAACGTCAATACCATGGCCCTTCAGACATGCTGGCAGAGTAAAAGACCCTGAGTAAGTGGTATCTGGAGTTGATTGATCCGGGGTCCTAGAGTTGTGTAGCACACGGACTCACGGCACAGGCAGAGCTGTGACACACTGGTCTGGAGAGGAGGCCGTCTAAGACGTTGGGGGGGTGGGGTTGCTAAGCTGACGTGGAATTGTTTTAAGAAGGGGTGGAAGATGTGACCCATATATATATATTAATGTATTTTGTGGTAGAGTCCCAATCGATTTGGATGCGTATTGACGGTACCTACTTCAGACGAGTCTCCTGACATGGACAACACTATCATGTTTTTGAGAACTATCATGTTCGTGAGAGTTTGTAGGTTTGTAGGTCAAACCGTTTGGATGCTACAGATGTTTATATGAGAAGACCGATATTCAGGATGTCTCATGGTCTGATGAACATCGCTGAAACACGAGGCTGGCAGATGTGGTTGATTGAGATGCATCCAATGCAAAAAAACAGATATCTCCAGTTTCAACTGATGGATTCTAGTTTCAACTGATGGATTCTAGTTTCAACTGATGGATTCTAGTTTCAACTGATGGATTCTAGTTTCAACTGATGGATTGTAGTTTCAACTGATGGATTGTAGTTTCAACTGATGGATTCTAGTTTCAACTGATGGATTCTAGTTTCAACTGATGGATTCTAGTTTCAACTGATGGATTGTAGTTTCAACTGATGGATTCTAGTTTCAACTGATGGATTCTAGTTTCAACTGATGGATTGTAGTTTCAACTGATGGATTCTAGTTTCAACTGATGGATTCTAGTTTCAACTGATGGATTCTAGTTTCAACTGATGGATTCTAGTTTCAACTGATGGATTCTAGTTTCAACTGATGGATTCTAGTTTCAACTGATGGATTCTAGTTTCAACTGATGGATTCTAGTTTCAACTGATGGATTCTAGTTTCAACTGATGGATTCTAGTTTCAACTGATGGATTCTAGTTTCAACTGATGGTTTCTGATGGATTTTGATTGTTTTGTTATGCAACTTAGATTGATAGATCGACTCTTCAAATCAAATTATATTTTATTTGTCACACGCGCCGAATACAACAGGTGTAGGTAGACCTTACAGTGAAATGCTTACTTACAAGCCCTTAACCAACAATGCTCTAAGAGGTTTTAAGAAAAATAAGTGTTGTCCTGCGAATGACAGGTATGAGTGCCTTATCAAGTGTCTGAAGTAAACCCTCCCCATCCGACTTGTTGAAGAAGAAGTATTCCTCCAGTATGGGGTGAGTAATCGCTGTCCTGATATCTAGAAGCTCTTTTCGGTCATAAGACACGGTGGCAGAAACATTATGTACAAAATAAGTTACACATAACAGCAAAAACACACACAATAACACAACTGGCTAGGAGATCGTAAAACGCCGGCCATTTCCTCCGGCGACACTCTTAGTGAGGTTTAATGCAGTACTCTCTCAGATTGATTCGGTTGATTGATTAGTCCTCTCAAATGGTATTTTATTCCTTGGGGTTTGAGACCTCTCCAACCGTTGTAATGGGGGGGGGGGGCTGTGTTTGGCTGTGTGTCTAGGTGTTTAAGTGAGAAGCCACAGAGAAGGGCCAACCATTATCGACACATCAAACCAACAACATCAAAGAGCCATTCCAGACTTTGAAGTCAGGAGGACTTCTAGAGTTACAGTAGGTGTTAGACTAGAATTGTAGCCTTTAGGGCCTTCCCTCTCTCTCTCTCTCTCTGACACTGGCCCCCAGAGCAGAGACCATTCCCTCCACTCAGCCTGCATGAGGACCTGGCCTCCCACTCACTGCTCCCTGGGTGGCTGGTGATGAGGTGGCCAAGCTACTCGCCAGCTCCATCACCAGTAAGTGCTTGAGAATTGCCCATCACCACACACTTACACACGGGCACTGACACACACACATACACTATACACTACACACTTACACACGGGCACTGACACACACACATACACTACACACTTACACACGGGCACTGACACACACACATACACTACACACTTACACACGGGCACTGACACACACACCACACACATCACACCCATCACACACATACACACACACCATACTGTAATTAGTTTACAGGTTTTCACTTTCTCACCACATGTTTTTTCTGTTGATGGTCTCTCACCTTGACAACCCCATTAGCAAAAAGATAAAAACACTGAATCTCAATTATGGGGTAAAAATTATTCCTGGCTGAAATACGGCCGGGTTTTTCAGACCGTTGTATAATGATGATGCATTATGGTGATATTAACTATACTTCCCTGCACTCTCCTCTCCATCTCATATTGATTTTCTTCTCCCACACAGGGCTGAGGATGGATGGGAGGAGGGGAGGAGAGAAGGAGGGGAGGAGGGGAGGGGAGTAGAGAAGGGGGGAGGAGGGGAGGAAAGAATGAGGGGAGGAAGGGAGGAGAGAAGGAGGGGAGGAGAGAAGGAGGGGAGGAGTGGAGGAGAGAAGGAGGGGAGGAGAGAAGGAGGGGAGGAGGGGAGGACGGGAGGGGAGAAGGAGGGGAGGAGAGAAGGAGGGGAGGAGGGGAGGACGGGAGGGGAGAAGGAGGGGAGGAGGGGAGGAGAGAAGGAGGGGAGGAGAGGAGGAGGGGAGGAGAGAAGGAGGGGAGGAGAGAAGGAGGGGAGGAGGGGAGGAGAGAAGGAGGGGAGGAGAGAAGGAGGGGAGGAGGAGGGGAGGGAGAGAGGGAGGGGAGAGGGGAGGAGGGGAGGAGAGAAGGAGGGGAGGAGGGGAGGAGGGGAGGAGGGGAGGAGAGAAGGAGGGGAGGAGGGGAGGAGAGAAGGATGGGAGGAGGGGAGGAGAGAGAAGGAGAGGGAGGGAGAGGGGAGGAGGAGGAGGGGGAGAGAAGGAGGGGAGGAGAGAAGGAGAGAAGGAGGGGAGGAGGGGAGGAGAGAAGGAGGGAGGAGGGGACAGGGCTAAAAGAGGAACAGATCTGGGACCCAAAAAGCCCACCTGGAGTCATCAATGGGGTATATTCCAGATCATTATAGAGATGTATAACTGTTGATGAATAGTCTTTTCTAGAACATCTCTATCTGCATGGGACTTAATCTGGGGTCTTTGTTACACCATCAAAGTAGCTTATCATAGTATATGCCATTTAGCAAATGCTATTATCCAGTAACATAGTCATGCATGCATATGTTTTGTATGTGTGGGTGGACCCAGGAATCGAACCCACTATCCTGGTGTTACAAGCACCATTCTCCACTAACTGAGCAGATCTCTGGATCATGACTTTCTGGATCATGACTCTCTGGATCATGACTCTCTGCATCATGACTCTCTGGATCATGACTCTCTGGATCATGACTCTCTGGATCATGACTCTCTGGATCATGACTCTCTGCATCATGACTCTCTGGATCATGACTCTCTGGATCATGACTCTCTGCATCATGACTCTCTGCACTGACTCTCTGGATCATGACTCTCTGCATCATGACTCTCTGGATCATGACTCTCTGCATCATGACTCTCTGCATCATGACTCTCTGATCATGACTCTCTGGATCATGACTCTCTGGATCATGACTCTCTGGATCATGACTCTCTGATCATGACTCTGGATCATGACTCTCTGGATCATGACTCTCTGGACTCATCATGACTCTCTGGATCATGACTCTCTGACTCTCTGATCATGACTCTCTGCATCATGACTCTCTGCATCATGACTCTCTGGGATCATGACTCTCTGGATCATGACTCTCTGGATCATGACTCTCTGGATCATGACTCTCTGGATCATGACTCTCTGGATCATGACTCTCTGCATCATGACTCTCTGGATCATGACTCTGGATCTGACTGGATCATGACTCTCTGGATCATGACTCTCTGGATCATGACTCTGGATCATGACTCTCTGATCATGACTCTCTGGATCATGACTCTCTGGATCATGACTCTCTGCATCATGACTCTCTGCATCATGACTCTCTGATCTCTCTGGATCATGACTCTCTGGATCATGACTCTCTGGATCATGACTCTCTGGATCATGACTCTCTGGATCATGACTCTCTGGACTCTCTGGATCATGACTCTCTGGATCATGACTCTCTGGATCATGACTCTCTGGATCATGACTCTCTGGATCATGACTCTCTGGATCATGACTCTCTGGATCATGACTCTCTGGATCATGACTCTCTGGATCATGACTCTCTGGATCATGACTCTCTGCATCATGACTCTCTGGATCATGACTCTCATGACTCATCATGACTCTCTGGATCATGACTCTCTGGATCATGACTCTCTGGATCATGACTCTCTGGATCATGACTCTCTGATCATGACTCTCTGGATCATGACTCTCTGGATCATGACTCTCTGGATCATGACTCTCTGGATCATGACTCTCTGGATCATGACTCTCTGATCATGACTCTCTGGATCATGACTCTCTGGATCATGACTCTCTGGGTCATGACTCTCTGGATCATGACTCTCTGGATCATGACTCTCTGGATCATGACTCTCTGGATCATCATGACTCTCTGCATCATGACTCTCTGGATCATGACATCATGACTCTCTGGATCATGACTCTCTGCATCATGACTCTCTGCATCATGACTCTCTGGACTCTCTGCATCATGACTCTCTGCATCATGACTCTCTGCATCATGACTCTCTGCATCATGACTCTCTGGATCATGACTCTCTGGATCATGACTCTCTGCATCATGACTCTCTGCATCAACAAAACAAATGCTATATACCTATACAATGTTAAGCTGATACTGTATTCAGAATGGACTCTCTCCTCAGGGATAAAACTTTTGACAGAACATTGCTGCTTCTGATGACAACAAAGGTGAGAAGGAGAAAACACCTCATGCTGATATTAACCCTCAGTTGTCCACAGTAGCCTCCTGTCCTCATCTCCTCCACTGGCACCATAGAGATAGATAGACAACTCATCTTTGTATCTGTCCCAAAATGGCACCTGTGAGAGCACTGGCAGTGCCATTGAGGCCATCTCCATTTTGAAGTCGTCCATTTTCCTATTCTACTACTTCTATGAGTTGGTAAACAAACTGAAGCCACCTGGAGTTGTTTGGCGATTTACTGCCACCTACAGTTTTAGAATGTTTGCTAGGTATAATTAATTGGCTGATGCCTCCTGATGGCCTGGATGGAATTATGTGATCTTTCCCACCCAGTTGACTACCTCAAAACGGTGAAAGTCCTCAATGGCGCTGCCCATTCTAAAAGTGGCTTTTGGGTTGTGGAGTTGTCTTTCTAAGTCTTTAATCTGCACTGACCATTAAACAGAGGTCCCCTGGAGGGGGTCGTTTTTAGTCTCTGTCTGTCTGCCTGTCTGCATGATTGCTTGCCTGCTTGTCTGTGTCTGTCTGCCTGCCTGTCTGCCTGTCTGTGTGTCTGTCTGCTTGCCTCCCTGCCTGTCTCCCTGCCTGCCTGCCTGCCTGCCTGCCTCCCTCCCTCCATGTCTGCCTCCCTCCCTCCATGTCTGTCTGTCTGTCTGTCTGTCTGTCTGTCTGTCTGTCTGTCTGTCTGTCTGTCTGTCTGTCTGTCTGTCTGTCTGTCTGTCTGTCTGTCTGTCTGTCTGTCTGTCTGTCTGTCTGTCTGTCTGTCTGTCTGTCTGTCTGTCTGTCTGTCTGTCTGTCTGTCTGTCTGTCTGTCTGTCTGTCTGTCTGTCTGTCTGTCTGTCTGTCTGCCTATTTGTCTGTCTGCAGACAAAGAAAATTGAGAGCTAGCCCAGCGGCCTGGGCCATTGAGAGGGTCAAGGAAAATGAGAAGTAGCTGTAGACATGGCTAGACTGATGGAAGGGATAAACATGTGAGGCTGCTCAGTCGATAGCAGAGCAGGAGATTTATACGGCTTAAAGGGGGGGAGGAAAAGGTGATGAATTACTCTGGCCTACCGCTGCCATTTGAGCAGGCGGGGGATGGGGGGGGGTCAAGGGGTGAGGAGGTGGGTAAAGAGGGAGATTTATTAGAGTTATGCTCACTGTGCTGTCACTTAGAGGATGAAAGAGAGGGACAGAGAGAGTGAGTGAGAGAGAGTGAGCGAGAGAGAGCGAGAGAGAGAAAGAGAGAGAGAGAGGGGGGGCAGAGATGGGGGAAGAGAGGGAAAGACCGAGCAAGAGAGAGAAAGAACGAGAAAGAGAGAGAATTGGGGAGAGAAAATGAGAGGAAAAGACAGGGTGAAGAGAAGGACAGAAGATGAGATGACCTTTACAGATAAACAGAAAGAGAGAGGCAAGGACTGAGAAAAATACCAGCAAGAGACTGGTGTACAGAACGAAATTGTCATCACAAGACAGAGATATACAGATAGAGTGAATGACTAAAGGAGAGAGAGCGCAGACACAGACAGACAGACAGACAGACAGACAGACAGACAGACAGACAGACAGACAGACAGACAGACAGACAGACAGACAGACAGACAGACAGACAGACAGACAGACAGACAGACAGACAGACAGACAGACAGACAGACAGACAGACAGACAGACAGACAGACAGACAGACAGACAGACAGACAGACAGACAGACAGACAGACAGACAGACAGACAGACAGACAGACAGACAGTGGGAGACAGAGATAACAGTGAGGGTCATCCCTGCTGTGAGGTAGAGGCTTCGTACGTGTCACACTCCCAGTGTCTTAAATGATAAGTGGCAGACTTCATTACCCAGACGTCTATGCCCAGAGGGATAATCTGCCCCCAGTGGAGGATCAATGCCATTGCCGTGACCCTGCCCATGACACCACATCATTCCTGTGAACCTGCCTGCCTTCCTTCCCGCCCGCCTGCCAACCCAGGGTGTGGGTGGGTTGCATGGGTAACAGACAGAGAGTAAGTGATGGTAAGAGGGGAGGAGTGTGTGTGTGTGTGTGTGTGTGTGTGTGTGTGTGTGTGTGTGTGTGTGTGTGTGTGTGTGTGTGTGTGTGTGTGTGTGTGTGTGTGTGTGTGTGTGTGTGTGTGTGTGTGTGTGTGTGTGTGTGTGTGTGTGTGTGTGTGTGTGTGTGTGTGTGTGTGTGTGTGTGTGTGTGTGTGTGTGTGTGTGTGTACATACATGTGTATGTGAATATTTTGCGTCAATGTTGTGACCCTCTCCAATCCACGTCTGTGAGAACAACTGTGTGTGTGTGTGCCTGTGTGTAAATCCTGTGACCCGATGCCACAGCTTATGCAAATGAACTCTGTTGAGTAATCGTCACACTCGAGGCTGACAGACAACACTAATGAGGCACACAAATGTGTTAGCGTGTGGCTAACCGCGAGCCACTCAACATTCCAGCCAACACAGTGATGACTAAGATGTACTGTAGCACGTACTGTAGCCTAGCATCGCTAGCTATTCATCAGGCAGTGGTTTTAACAGCAGGATACTCAGAATAGGAATGGGTTCCATGTCCATGCTGTCCTCTAATCAGCTTTGGTAACGGACTAGGAAGTAGAGTGAATATGATGGGAGGTCGATTCCTTGTATTTTTGACATTTCAAAATTGTATAATCAGCAGATGAAAACAAAATGACAGATTTGACTGATTTCTTTTCTGATTTTTGAAAAATGTATTTCACCCCAAAACCACATTCCTGATTTGATTAAATACCAAACTGTATATGTCAAAGTGCTACTGTAAACTGCTGGTCTCATTTCAATCATTATGTGATGATACATTTTGAATGCTAGCGATTGATACCATTACGCCTTCATATATTGAGTGTTTATTCCAAACAGAGCAGATATAAAATGGTCACAGGAAACAACAACACACACACACACAATCCTAAAGGTATGAATTGTCCATATCTATAACACAATTACCGACATCCCCCAGGGATGCATACTATCCACTCTTCAGTTAATTCAGAGAGAGAGGAGTACAGGTGGGCAGAAATAGGCTGAATGATGTATGAATGAAAGGATGCTCAGGCCTACTCTGGTACATATTAAACATGTGCACATATCCATATATCTATATATTTCTCCCAGGAGACCTGAAAGACAAATCCTGAGCTCAGAAACAGACACACACAGACCTACACATGTATATTATGGATATATACTCACTCATACACACAGGCACAGGCAAACACATAGGTTTAAATGTGAAAGTCAATCTCAATTTGGATTTGAAAGGAATAGTGCTGAGACTGGTGCAACAAATATGGTGGTAGGAAACTTTCTCTGGACCACATTTCTACCAATACAATGCTTTTTAACTTCAGTAGTACGTTTACATGATGAATCAAGTTAGCAACCTAGCACCTTTTTCCCTGTTAGATAGTGATAGCTGGTGTTAGTGATCAAAGATGATCTATATACCGACAAGATACTGGACTGAACACTCTAACAATGGGAATAAATGTCTGCAATGGTGGAAGGCAGGCCTGAGGAGGCGGGATCAGGCGGGACATTCTAGCCAATGAGAGGGCACATACGTGTCTGAACAATAGGCTCTGATATAAAATAATTTTCTCAAAGTTGCCGGAATGCTTATATGAGTACATTCGTAACAACCTAAACTTCAATCGAATAAACCTCACAGAGCAAATTACATTGAACATTTAAGTCACTTAGCAGATGCTCTTATCCAGAGCGACTTACAAGAGCAGTTAGGGTGTAGTTCCTTGGTCAAGGGCACAGCAACAGATAAAAACATATATAACATCAATTAAAACAAAATACGTTATTTACATAAGTATTCAGACCCTTTACTATGAGACTTGAAATTGAGCTCTGGTGCATCCTGTTCCATTGATCATCCTTGATGTTTCTACAACTTGATTGGAGTCCACCTGTGGTAAATTCAATTGATTGGACATGATTTGGAAAGGCACATACCTGTCTATATAAAGTCCCACAGTTGACAGTGCTTGTCAGAGCAAAAATCAAGCCGTGAGGTGGAAGGAATTGTATATGGAGCTACGAGACAGGTTTGTGTTGAGAAACAGATCTGGGGAAGGGTACCAAAAAATGTCTGCAGCATTGAAGGTCCCAAAGAACACAGTGGCCTCCATCATTCTTAAATGGAAGAAGTTTGGAACCACCAAGACACTTCCTAGACCTGGCCACCTGGCCAAACTGAGCAATCGGGGAGAAGGGCCTTGGTCAGGGAAGCGACCAAGAACCCAATGGTCACTCAGACAGAGCTCCAGAGTTCCTCTGTGGTAATGGGAGAACATTCCAGAAGGACAACCATCTCTGCAGCACTCCATCAATCAGGCCTTTATGGTAGAGTGGCCAGACGGAAACCACCCGCTTGGAGTTTGACAAACAGCACCTAAAAGACTATCAGACCATGAAAAACAAGATTCTCTGGTCTGATGAATCCAAGATTTAACTCCTTGGTCTGAATGCCAAGCGTCACGTCTGGAGGAAACCTGGCACCATCCGTACTGTGAAACATGGTGGTGGCAGGATCATGCTGTGGGAATGTTTCAGAATGGCCTTGAATGGCCCAGTCAGATCCCGGACTTGATCCCGATCGAACATCTCTGGAGAGGCCTGAAAAAAGCTGTGCAGCGACGCTCCCCATCCAACCTGACAGAGCTTGAGAGGATCTGCAGAGAAGAATGTGATTTTATTTATTTTTTAAATAAATTTGCAACATTTCTAAATACCTGTTTTTGCTTTGTCATTATGGGGTATTGTGTCATTGTGGGGTATTGTGTCATTATGGGGTATTGTGTCATTGTGGGGTATTGTGTCATTATGGGGTATTGTGTCATTATGGGGTATTGTGTCATTATGGGGTATTGTGTCATTATGGGGTATTGTGTCATTATGGGGTATTGTGTCATTATGGGGTATTGTGTCATTATGGGGTATTGTGTCATTATGGGGTATTGTGTCATTATGGGGTATTGTGTGCAGATTGATGAAGAAAGAAAATGATTTCATCCATTTTAGAATAAGGCTGTAACATAACAAAATGTGGAAAAAGTCAACGAGTCTAGAATACTTTCCGAATGCACTGAACTCTTTGGCCTGGTTATTACCTTGTTGAGAGTCAAATTAATTTAGGAGTGCATGAAATAAGAAATGGAGTCGGTTGACTAGCCACCAGACATAATCCATCACTCCACACATTACCATTAATCTGAAATTATCCAGAGTGGATGAGTGGATGACCTTTCCCACAAACCCCTGCTGCTGGATGGGGGTGGACCAGGCTCCACAGAGGCAGCTGGAGATGTTATTACAGCAAACAAATAAATAAATATGTGGTGAAATCACAAGGCCTCTCCATTGGTCAGGGAGTAACTCTCTCTTAGGATGTGAGTGTGTTGTATCAAAACAAAAGAGATGTACAACCATTGACAACCATTCCTTTGGTGTTAATGTACATTTCAAAAGTATAATTTTCAAACTGCAAAGCCGACAACATAGGCTATATGTGGTCTTATTATTAGAATGTTGATTCCCATCCCTCTATAGACTGGGTAGGTGTTGCGTGGGCGACAGGCACAATGAGTTGTGACTTATTACAGGCGTGGGTGACTCCTGTCCAACCATGGCAGTCCTGACTCCAATTCATCTCAATAACTGTCACGTCTTCAATTCTGAGATGTGGCATTTTTGACTGGCGCTTGACGGCAGAGAGCGAGAAGTGAAGGTCTTTATGAAATAGTTGTGTGAGTGAAACATATAGAAATTCGGGAAAGGTCTTCATTTTTTCCTTGAAGAGCTGTGTCTTTTGTGGGGAATTTAATGGTGTGTAACGCCAAATCTCAATCTGTTGATTTGTTAGACACGCAGTCCGAGATGTGCTAGCCACCCGCTCAAGTTTCTCAGTGTGGGGACGATGGCCTTGGAAAACCATGGCTGTAATCTGATGAAGAGTTGGATTTGTTATTGGTGAAAGATAGAAAAGAGTGGGGGGGAAAGAGGGAGAGAGACGGGGAAGATATATGTATGCATATATACTGTTATTTTTCACTGTCTTTTTAACTGTTGGTTTTATTTAATTAATCAACTATTGTTCACCTAATACCTTTTTTAACTTACAAATTGCACTGTTGGTTAGAGCCTGTAAGTAAGCATTTCACTGTAAGGTCTAAATCAAATCAAATCAAATGTATTTATATAGCCCTTCGTACATCAGCTGATATCTCAAAGTGCTGTACAGAAACCCAGCCTAAAACCCCAAACAGCAAGCAATGCAGGTGTAGAAGCACGGTGGCTAGGAAAAACTCCCCAGCCAGAGCCCGGACTTGAACCGGATCGAACATCTCTGGAGAGACCTAAACATAGCTGTGCAGCGACGCTCCCCATTTAACCTGATGGAGCTTGGGAGGATCTGCAGAGAAGAATGGGAGAAACTCCCCAAATATAGGTGTGCCACAAAGACCACGGAGGTTTTCCAATGCCTCGCAAAGAAGGGCACATATTGGTAGATGTGTACAAAAAAGCAGACATTGAATATCCAGTTGAGCATGGTGAATAAATGAGTTACACTTTGAATGGTGTATCAAGGCAGATGCTTGTGATCATGAAGGTTTGGGGAGTTATTCCAGGACAAAAAGAAACAGAATGGAGTGAGCTAAGCAAACATAACATCCTAGAGGAAGGCTTGGTTCAGTCTGCTTGCAACCAGACACTGGGAGATTAATTCAAATCAAATCAAATCAAATCAAATGTATTTATATAGCCCTTCGTACATCAGCTGATATCTCAAAGTGCTGTACAGAAACCCAGCCTAACACCCCAAACAGCAAGCAATGCAGGTGTAGAAGCACGGTGGCTAGGAAAAACTCCCTAGAAAGGCCAAAACCTAGGAAGAAACCTAGAGAGGAACCAGGCTATGTGGGGTGGCCAGTCCTCTTCTGGCTGTGCCGGGTGGAGATTATAACAGAACATGGCCAAGATGTTCAAATGTTCATAAATGACCAGCATGGTCGAATAATAGTAAGGCAGAACAGTTGAAACTGGAGCAGCAGCATGGCCAGGTGGACTGGGGACAGCAAGGAGTCATCATGTCAGGTAGTCCTGGGGCATGGTCCTAGGGCTCAGGTCCTCCAAGAGAGAGAAAGAAAGAAGGAGAGAATTAGAGAACGCACACTTAGATTCACACAGGACACCGAATAGGACAGGAGAAGTACTCCAGATATAACAAACTGACCCTAGCCCCCGACACAAACTACTGCAGCATAAATACTGGAAGCTGAGACAGGAGGGGTCAGGAGACACTGCGGCCCCATCCGAGCACACCCCCGGACAGGGCCAAACAGGAAGGATATAACCCCACACCACTAGAGGGATATCTTCAACCACCAACCTACCATCCTGAGACAAGGCTGAGTATAGCCCACAAAGATCTCCGCCACGGCACAACCCAAGGGGGGGGGGCGCCAACCCAGACAGGATGACCACAACAGTGAATCAACCCACTCAGGTGACGCACCCCCTCCAGGGACGGCATGAGAGAGCCCCAGTAAGCCAGTGACTCAGCCCCTGTGATAGGGTTAGAGGCAGAGAATCCCAGTGGAAAGAGGGGAACCGGCCAGGCAGAGACAGCAAGGGCGGTTCTTTGCTCCAGAGCCTTTCTGTTCACCTTCCCACTCCTGGGCCAGACTACACTCAATCATATGGCCCACTGAAGAGATGAGTCTTCAGTAAAGACTTAAAGGTTGAGACCGAGTTTGCGTCTCTGACATGGGTAGGCAGACCGTTCCAGAAAAATGGAGCTCTATAGGTGAAAGTCCTGCCTCCAGCTGTTTGCTTAGAAATTCTAGGGACAATTAGAAGGCCTGCGTCTTGTGACCGTAGCGTACCTGTAGGTATGTACGGCAGGACCAAATCAGAGAGATAGGTAGGAGAAAGCCCATGTAATGCTTTGTAGGTTAGCAGTAAAACCTACACCTGTTCTACACCTGTTGTGTTCGGCGCACGTGACAATTAAACTTTGATTTGACATACAGTTGAAGTCGGACGTTTAAATACACTTAGGTTTTTCAACCGCTCCACAAACTTCTTGTTAACTAACTATAGTTTTGGCAATTCAGTTAGGACATCTACTTTGTGTATGACACAAGTCCTTTTTCCAACAATTGTTTACAGACAGATTATTTAACTTATGATTCACTATATCACAATTCCAGTGGATCAGAAGTTTACATACACTAAGTTGACTGTGCCTTTAAAATTCCAGAAAATTATGTCATGGCTTTAGAAGCTTCTGATAGGCTAATTGACATAATTTGAGTCAATTGGATGTGTACCTGTGGATGTATTTCAAGGCCTACCTTCAAACTCAGTGCCTCTTTGCTTGACATCATGGGAAAATCAAAAGAAATCAGCCAAGACCTCAGAAAAAGAAATGTAGATCTTCACAAGTCTGGTTCATCCTTGGGAGCAATTTCCAAATGCCTGAAGATACCACGTTCATCTGTACAAACAATAGTACGCAAGTATAAACACCATGAGACCACACAGCTGCCATAACACTCAGGAAGGAGACGTGTTCTCCTAGAGATGAACGTACTTTGGTGCAAAACGTGCAAATCAATCACAGAACAACAGCAAAGGACCTTGTGAAGATGCTGGAGGAAACAGGTAGAGAGTTGTTATTTTCCATGGTGGAGTAGGTCAGGGTGTGACTGGGGGGTTAGTCTAGTTTATTATTTCTATGTGGGTGTTCTAGTTTTCATGTTTCTGTGTTGGTGATTTGTATGATTCCCAATTAGAGGCAGCTGGTAATTGGGTATCATATTTAAGTAGTGTTTGTTCCCACCTGTGTTTGTGGGATATTGTATTTTGAGTTAGTGCAAGTAGCATCGCTGTAGTCACGGTTCGGTGTTAGTTTGTTGTTTATTTGTTTTTTGTCTTTGTTAAGTTTCACTTTATCAATAAAATTACTTGAAACTCAACATCTCAGGAGGAGAAGGTATCCTGGGTTTGGGAGGAGATAAAGGAGAAGAAGACATCCTGGACTTGGGAGGAAATTATGGCTGGAGGCGAAAGCCTTCCGTGGAAGCAGACGCAGGGAGAGAAGGGAGGACAGCGACGATGCAGGGGTTCACGGCCACAGAGACAGCACAAGGGGTGGTCGGCCACAGAGACAGCGCAAGGGGTGGTCGGCCACAGAGACAGCGCAAGGGGTGGTCGGCCACAGAGACAGCGCAAAGGGTGGACGGCCACAGAGACAGCGCTAGGGGCGGTCGGCCACAGAGACAGCGCGAGGGGCGGTCGGCCACAGAGACAGCGCGAGGGGCGGTCGGCCACAGAGACAGCGCAAGGCGGGTCGGCCACAGAGACAGCGCAGGGGCGGTCGGCCACAGAGACAGCGCGAGGGCGGTCGGCCACAGAGACAGCGCGAGGGGGTCGGCCACAGAGACAGCGCGAGGGGCGGTCGGCCACAGAGACAGCGCGAGGGGCGGTCGGCCACAGAGACAGCGCGAGGGGCGGTCGGCCACAGAGACAGCGCGAGGGGCGGTCGGCCACAGAGACAGCGCGAGGGGCGGTCGGCCACAGAGACAGCGCGAGGGGCGGTCGGCCACAGAGACAGCGCGAGGGGTCGGCCACAGAGACAGCGCGAGGGGCGAGGCCACAGAGACAGCGCGAGGCCACAGAGACAGCGCGAGGCCACAGAGACAGCGCGGTCGGCCACAGAGACAGCGCGGGGCGGTCGGCCACAGAGACAGCGCGCGAGGCCACAGGACAGCGCGAGGGGCGGTCGGCCACAGAGACAGCGCGGGCGGTCGGCCACAGAGACAGCGCGAGGGGCGGTCGGCCACAGAGACAGCGCGAGGGGCGGTCGCCCACAGAGACAGCACAATGGGTGGTCGGCGGAGCCGAGGAATGAGCCAGAGACCGTCAGGGAGTCGAAGGAGGAACTTGATTCCTGGAGAGAGACGGTGGTGATGAGAGTGCTGCAAAGCTGGCGTGGGCGTGCGGAGGAGCGAGACACCAGTCCGGTGTCATCTGCACCAGTTTCACGCATCTTGCCTCCAGTGCACCTCCCCAGTCCGGTAAGTCCTGTGCCTGCTCTCCGTACTCGCCCTGATGTACGCTTCCACAGCCCAGTACGTCCTGTGCTAGCTCCCCGCACCCTGCCGTGCGTATTGTGTCATTGTTCCAGTAGAAGTTGTGCCGGTTCTACGCACCAGGTCTCCAGTGCGCCTCCACAGCCCAGTATGTCCTGTGCCTCCTCCTCGCATTCTCCCTGAGTGCGTGTCCCCAGTCCGGGACGTCCTGTGCCTGCTCCTCACACTCTCCCTCAAGTGCACCTTCCCAGTCAGGTACGTCATGTGCCTTCTCCCCGCACTCGCCCTGAAGTGTGTGTCACCAGTCCGGTACCACCAGTGCCACCCCCACGCACCAGGCTTCCTGCGACGATCCCCAGTCCAGAGATTCAGGCGACGGTTCCCAGTCCAGAGATTCAGGCGACGGTTCCCAGTCCAGAGATTCAGGCGACGGTTCCCAGTCCAGAGATTCAGGCGACGGTTCCCAGTCCAGAGATTCAGGCGACGGTTCCCAGTCCAGAGATTCAGGCGACGGTTCCCAGTCCAGAGATTCAGACGACAGTTCCCAGTCCAGAGATTCAGACGACAGTTCCCAGTCCAGAGATTCAGACGACAGTTCCCAGTCCAGAGATTCAGACGACGGTTCCCAGTCCAGAGATTCAGACGACAGTTCCCAGTCCAGAGATTCAGGCGACGGTTCCCAGTCCAGAGATTCAGGCGACGGTTCCCAGTCCAGAGATTCAGGCGACAGTTCCCAGTCCAGAGATTTAGTGACGGTTCCCAGTCCAGAGCTTCCGGCGAAAAACATCACATCCACATGATGTCTTGCAGTTTGTTTTAATGAGCAATGAGTCATGTCTTGCAGGAGAATGACATATACACACATACACATATACACACATACATATATACACACACACGCAGGCAGGCAGGCACACACACTATTTTGTCTCTCTCCGTCTCTCTCTCCCATCCCCTCCTCCCCTATCTATTTCTGTGTTCCCTTACTAGTCATCCTGTGTGAAACCATCCCAGACAGGTCCTGTCAGTCCAGGTAATGGGGGGTGATCAGCAAGGCTTGATCCAATTACACTATACGGCTAGGGGGCCGACAGGAGGAGGCTGAGAAGGGCTGAGGGGAGACAGGAGGAGGCTGAGAGGGGGAGACAGGAGGAGGCTGAGAGTGGGAGAGGAGGGAGGCTGAGAGGGGAGACAGGGGAGGCTGAGAGTGGGAGACAGGGGAGGCTGAGGGGTAGTGGAGACAGGAGGAGGCTGAGGGGGAGACAGGGGGAGGCTGAGAGGGGAGACAGGAGGGGTGGCTGAGAGGGGGGAGACAGGAGGAGGAGGCTAAGAGGGGGAGACAGGGAGGCTAGGTTGAGAGGGGAGTCAGGAGGAGGCTGAGAGGGGAGACAGGAGGAGGCTGAGAGGGGAGACAGGAGGAATTTGGGGAGCCTAAGAGGGGGAGACAGAGGAGGCTGAGGGGGAGACAGGGGGAGGCTGAGAGGGGAGACAGGAGGAGGCTAAGAGGGGGAGATAGGGGTAGGTTGAGAGGGGAGTCAGGAGGAGGCTGGGAGGGGAGTCAGGAGGAGGCTGAGAGGGAAGACAGGAGGAGGCTGAGAGGGGAGATAGGAGGAATTTGGGGAGGGGGGAGGCTAGAGAGTGGGGGGAGACAGGAGGAGGCTAGACAGGAGAGGGGGAGACAGGGGAGGCTGAGAGGGGAGACAGGAGGAGGCTAAGAGGGGGGGGAGGAGGGGAGGTTGAGAGGGGAGAGGAAGAAGGAGGTTGAGGAGGAGGCTAAGAGTGGGGGTGTAGGAGACAGGAGGAGGCTAAGAGGGGGACAGAGACAGGGGGGGGAGAGGTTGAGAGGGGAGACAGGAGGAGGCTGAGGGGGAGACAGGGTGTTAGAAGAGACAGGAGGAGGATGAGGGGGAGACAGGGGGAGGGCTGAGGGGGGAGACAGGGTGTAGGGAGAGACAGGAGGAGGCTGAGAGGAGACAGGAGGAGACTGAGGGGGGAGAGATAGGAAGAGACTGAGAGGGGAGACAGGGGAGACTGAGGGGGAAGACAGGGGGGCTGAGGCTGATGGGGGGAGACAGGAGGAGGCTGAGGGGAGAGACAGTGTGAGGGGAGAGAAGGGAAGGCTGAGGGAAAGACAGGAGGAGGCTGAGGGGGAGACATGCTGAGGGGGAGACTGAAGGGGAGACTAGAGGAGGCTGAGGGGGAGACAGGGTGAAGGAAGAGACAGGAGGCTGAGGGGAAGACAGGGGGAGGCTGAGGGGGAGACAGGGTGTAGGGAGAGACAGAAGGAGGCTGAGAGGGAGATAGGAAGAGACTGAGAGGGGGAGACAGGCTGAGGGGGGAGGCTGATGGGGAGAGAGGAGGCTGAGGGGGAGACAGGGGGAGGCTGAGCTGAGGGGAGACTAGAGGATGCTGAGGGGGAGACAGGGTGAAGGAAGAGACAGGAGGAGGCTGAGGAGGAGACTGAAGGGGAGACTAGAGGAGGCTGAGGGGGAGACTGGGTGAAGGAAGAGACAGGAGGAGTCTTCTGAGGCAGTCCCAAATGGCACCCAATTCTCTATATAGTGCACTACTTTTGACCCGAGCCCAGAAGTAGTGCAGCATGTAAGGAATGGGGAGCCATTTTGGACATAAGGAGTCTGTCTGACACAAGCTGGGGGAACTGGAGTTCTTCCCCACAGAGACCCAGAGGAGGTGTTGTTGGGAGGCAGCTCCCTAACAGGTAACAGGGGACACCAACTGGCCAGGATGGTTAATGGTTGACTCCGGAGGACTTGGTTGGGATTTGTGTGTGTGTCTAATCTGCCTGCCTAACCTGCCTGCCAGCATCCATCTCTCTCTGTGTGTAGTGCAGTAGTGTGACTGTGATAAATGCTAGCTCATCCCTGTACATTACCACAGTCAGCACGGCCTCCTCCTGTCCGGCTCTGTTCTCAGGGTCCCTGCTCTCTTGCTCTCCCCTGCACCCTTCAGCCCATTAGGCCTGTGCCCCATCAGACAGCCCAGCCATGCATGAGATGGACTCTGTAATACAAATTGTCAGCACCACTTACTGCCAGGAAGCAAACATGACAGCGATTAATTGCAAACCCTCAGGGTGTAGGGATGTACTCCCGACAACCAGGAGTGCCTTGAACCCACTTTACTGGGTTCAAAAATCCATGACATAGTGATATCAGATCAATCTCCGGTATCATGCTTAATTACACCAACAGAAAATACATTAAGCGGCAGAATATGGAGAATGAACAGAGTATTTCCTCAAGACCACGAAATGAATTAAATACATAAACGAAAAACCAAAACTTTACCAATACAAATGTAAACAGAGGACAGGGAAAAGCCGACCCACGATATAATTGTCAATGCTTTCAAGGCGTACATGAGAGTAATGATAATCTCGTAAATTAAATCTGAGTTAGAATAATCAAAGAAAGAAAACAACTATTTTAGAGAAAGCCATGTAAAGAAGAAAATACAACTTCTGCACTGAAGCAGGAATATGATCTTTTTCTTTTGAAGAGAGCCAACAACTACAGGTTAAACTCAACTAGAGTACACTACTTAATGGCTAATACATCTGATAAACATCTTGCAGCACTGACAAAACAAATACACGCCAATTCAGTTTTTATTTTAAAATAGAAAGATTCAAATTCCTAAATTAGAAACAACGACACGATTAATGACAATTTTAAAAGCTTATATAAAAATCTCTATAAATCAGAATTAAACAATATTGGGACTGATCCCACAGCTGTCTTAGACTCAACGACCCTGAAGCTATTATCAGCAAACAAATAAGAATCACTGAAAACAGAGATGACCTAAAAAGTAAATATTAGATACTGTTAAAAGCATTTGCACTGACAGCTCGTCCCATAGAATTCTATTGAACATTTTGGGACAAAGCAGTGCCCCTATTTACATAAACACCCATCACTCAATTGAGTGTTTCTTAGTTCCATGTATCAAACAGTTATTTTACTTATATTACTGTAAAACCAGGGAAATCTGAAGAGTTGCCTGCTGATTACAGACCCATAAGTTTAATAAATTGTGACAATAAAATAATGGCAAAGCCCATAAGCAATATAATGTCAAAAGTCTTACCAGAGTTTATACAGGACATATCAATCAAACAGGGTTCATAAAAAATAGACACTTACAAACAAATACAATAACATGTTTCATTTTAATACAATACACTAAAAACAAGATCTAGATTTATCAATAATATCTGTGGATGCCAAAAATGCTTTCGACCATCTTTTCTACGCAAAACTTTGGAAGCTTTCAACTTTCCAACTGAAATAATACATTTTATAAAACTATTATATAAATGTCCTAAAGCAAAAACACACACACATAATACATGAACTGATGAAACTGCTTTAGAAAGAAGCACAAGACAGGGATGTCCTCACTCCCCCCTCCTGTTTGCACTGGCAATTGAACCGCTTGCAGAAAGAATTAGACAGGACCCAAACGTAACAGGTATCAGTATTGATAAACATCAATATAAACTAAACGTTTTTTCAGATGATCTCCTGAAATGTATCAACTTACCATCAAGGACTTTTACTTGCGACATTAAATACACTAAAGAGTGACAATGGTATATATTGAAGATGTGCATGCACCTCCCCTGAATCTTTTTACATGTCTATTTTCAAAGGATAAAGCTAAGAATAGTAACAACTTCATAGTTAAGAACACTTTAACAATATGAAAGAAAATGAATCAGATTCTATTAGAACCAACATCACTGCCATAAAATTCAACCCTATGGAACCATCCTTGGATAGCTTTTCAGAATGCACTAATAAATTGGTCCACATAGAAAACTAAAGGCATAGAAACTGTAAATGACTTGGTAACAAGAAATACATTTATTTCTATGACAGAAATAACAATCTATTTGGGATTGACCAATGTAGATATTTTCAAATACATGCAACTTAAGTTTCATATCAAGAATTGCCTATTTGAAATATTTTGCACATCAGAACAATCTTGAGGGAATCTTATTTGAGTCAGAAAATAATGTTCAAATGAGCCTATCCAACTGACAATCTGCTGGAATAAATAACTGATATTGGCACTGTCTTAAGTGTAATATAACAATGACTCAATAATCTATGCCTTCTGGAAATGCTATAAAGTCCAAAAGTTATGAGCGGAGTTAGAAAGTTGTCTGTCAGAAGTATTACAAGGTACTTTTGATGTGTCTGCATATTTCAAGACATGGCATGTGATGATGCAATGAGAACACTTTTCTTGTCAATCATCTTTTTTTTTTTAAGTATACTTAAAAACTGGAAATCAACCAATCCTCCACCGTTAACACAATGGAAAAGTCAAATGCTTTATTATCTAAATGTTGAAAGTGTGAGCGATGGAGAGGAACAAAATGATCCAGTTTGAGGCCATGTGACGGAGAGTGACGTGGGCACGGGAGATGGGAGTGTGAGCAGGTGGGTCTGGGCAGGGGTTATTTACATTTACATTTAAGTCATTTAGCAGACGCTCTTATCCAGAGCGACTTACGATGTAGATGTTTGCGTGCGTCTGTATGTTGTCATTTGTGTGTGGATGTTTTGTATCGTTAATAAAATATATAGTAAAACATAAATAAATAACCCATGGATTGAGGGAGGGAGGGAGGGAGGGAGGGAGGGAGGGAGGGAGGGAGGGAGGGAGGGTGGGAGGGAGGGAGGGAGGGTGTGGAGGAGGAGAAGGAGGCAAGGGCAGCATGTAGTAGTTAAGAAGCCATTTCCCGCCGTTCTTGCATTAAAAGTCTCGACAGGGCCAATTAGGGGATAAAGTGAGAAACGTCCTGACTCATTAGCTACTGATGGAGAGGGGATGGTGCCGGTCAGTGACAGACAGGGGAGGACAGAGGAGTGTGTGTGTGTGTGTGTGTGTGTGTGTGTGTGTGTGTGTGTGTGTGTGTGTGTGTGTGTGTGTGTGTGTGTGTGTGTGTGTGTGTGTGTGTGTGTGTGTGTGTGTGTGTGTGTGTGTGTGTGTGTGTGTGTGTGTGTGTGTGTGTGTGTGTGTGTGTGTGTGTGTGTGTTATTAGCCCATACAAACATTGAATTGGGCCTTACTGTTATTAGCCCATACAAACATTGAATTGGGCCTTACTGTTATTAGCCCATACAAACATTGAATTGGGCCTTACTGTTATTAGCCCATACAAACATTGAATAACAGATTCATTACATGGAACACCAGATAGTCTCCCAATAAATGTAAAGGAAGTTTGTTCTGAAGTGTCAGTCCTACATCTGAGAGATATAAGTTAGATCATGTACATTTTACATGTATTTAAACCCTTATTTTTGTCACAAAACCATCTCCATACAGTATATACAACTACATACTTTCAAACTGTTGGGACGCTACAGACAGAAGTTGGCAGATCGGCTGTATCGTGGGGCTGCAGAAATCGGCTCTAGCGGGTTATTAATCACAAACAGTGGAAGGGGAATTCCAAATCATGAGAAACAGTTCACACGTGAAGTTAAAAGTTTGGGGAAATGTTGTTGTAATCGTTGATGCCTAACCTTGGTTTTCTACTCAGCATCCAAGTCTGTGTTGATGACCGTTCCAAAGCAGGCAACTCACCCAGCAGCCACAGTCAGTAGGCATGACTTTTCAAAACTCAGGCAGTGCTTGTTAAAATGCTGTTGTCTTTTCAGCTGGCTGCATGTGATCACGTTATAATAGATTTAGACGCCTACAACCATTAAATAGACTAGACCGATGTCTATGGCAAATGCATGGGGAATGGATATATGACTGTCTGTAGTCTTACGAAATGATCTGCCAGTGTGTGGTCTACTGGGTGTGTGGTCTACTGGGTGTGTGGTCTACTGGGTGTGTGGTCTACTGGGTGGGTGGTCTACTGGGTGTGTGGTCTACTGGGTGTGTGGTCTACTTGGTGTGTGGTCTACTGGGTATGTGGTCTACTGGGTGTGTGGTCTACTGGGTGTGTGGTCTACTGGGTGTGTGGTCTACTGGGTGTGTGGTCTACTGGGTGGGTGGTCTACTGGGTGTGTGGTCTACTGGGTGGGTGGTCTACTGGGTGTGTGGTCTACTGGGAGAATGAAGTTACCTTCAAAACTGCTTGCTGCATACCTCCTGTGTGTGAGCATACCTATATTGTAAATTGTATTTTATTTGGCTGGCTGGGAGTAAAGAAACAATTACATGGTGATAATAAATGGCAAATCAATACTCTGCATAATCCTATTATTTGTAGTGACATCTCTGCAGATTATGAAAAATAAATCAATACTCTGCATAATCCTATTATTTGTAGTGACATCTCTGCTGATTATGAAAAATAAATCAATACTCTGCATAATCCTATTATTTGTAGTGACATCTCTGCTGATTATGAAAAATAAATCAATACTCTGCATAATCCTATTATTTGTAGTGACATCTGCTGATTATGAAAAATAAATCAATACTCTGCAAATCCTATTATTTGTAGTGACATCTCTGCTGATTATGAAAAATAAATCAATACTCTGCATAATCCTATTATTTGTAGTGACATCTCTGCTGATTATGAAAAATAAATCAATACTCTGCATAATCCTATTATTTGTGGTGACATCTCTGCTGATTATGAAAAATAAATCAATACTCTGCATAATCCTATTATTTGTAGTGACATCTCTGCTGATTATGAAAAATAAATCAATACTCTGCATAATCCTATTATTTGTGGTGACATATCTGCAGATTATGAAAATTAAAGCAATTAATTTCAACTTTTTTTAAATCAATATAGGAATTTTGACAAACGTTTATAGGCCTACTGTATGTACTCTATCTGGCTACTTTAGAGAATGCATTAAAGGCATTTATCATAGCAGGATCTGAATATGTTTTATGAAAGCAATCCCAACTAAACTGACAAGTGTTTACACTAAATAATATCAGAATAACTATGTTTTGCTTGTGTCATGTCGTTTATATTTGGCATAGAACATTTTTGGACCCTCTCTGTCCAGATGTTCAGTTTTACATCTTGGTCTCATTCAATGTCCCCATTTATTTACTTAGAAAATCTTATTTAATGTGCACATGAACACGTTTCATTGATGGCATTTTATTGAAATGAAATATGTGTAAAGTAAATTGAAACATATTTGAAAGAAAGCAAGCAGGAAATAATCAGCAATGGGATGCTGTGAACGGACACCAATCTGTGTTCTCCTCTCTCCGTCAGCAGAGGGCAGCGTAGTCCTACTCTTCTCAAGATGTGCAATGACAGACGCATCACTTCTTCTGATCATATCACGCAGTGTTAGCGCTCAGTTAATGCATCATTAAGAGCATATTCTCCCCTCTTTCCAATTGACATTTTATGATTAAGTAGAAAGCAACAGATACCATTTATAAGAAGGGGCTAGAAGCGTCTTATATGGTGAGCTACCGAGTGGATAGGACAGGCAAGCCCCATACTATGTGGAGGACTTCATTCTTCCTGCTGCCGCGGATATGGCTGGGACAATGCTGGGGGAAAGGCCTAAAAATATATACAGACAATGAGTTCATCAAACAACACTGTTTCACGATGCATCAGTGACATGGCAGGAGATGTGTGGAAACAATTACTGCTTCGCATACAAGCCAGTGAATTCTATGCGTTACGGCTGGATGAGTCAACAGACGTGGCGGGACAGGCACAGCTCCTGGTATGTCTGTTATGTTTATGGGGGGTCAATTAAGGAAGACATCCTCTTCTGCAAATCACTGGAAACCAGGACAACCGAAAAGGATTTGATAAAGTACTTGACAACACAAACAACTGGATTCCTTATCCCTTTCATGCCCTGCCTTATAGTCCACATCTGAACAAGAGAGCCTCATCGAAATTGCAACAAGCGGTTGTGTGAAAATTGAATTTATTCAGAAACCACTGCCAGATTTCCTGCCTTGGCAAATCGCGCTGTTAAGACACTGATGCCCTTTGCAACCACGTACCTATGTGAGAGTGGATTCTCAGCCCTCACTAGCATGAAAACTAAATACAGGCAGACTGTGTGTTTAAGACTGAGACTCTCTCCAATACAACCCAACATTACAGAGTTATGTGCATCCGTTCAAGCACACCCTTCTCATTAACCTGTGGTGAGTTATTCACCATTTGAGCAGGGCACAAATAATAACATGATAATAATCAATCATTTTGCTCTTTATTTAGCCATCTTACATATACAACTTTACTTGTTCATCAAAAACTCACTCATTCTCATGTTTAATAAATGTATTGTATAGTGTGTGTGTGTGTGTGTGTGTGTGTGTGTGTGTGTGTGTGTGTGTGTGTGTGTGTGTGTGTGTGTGTGTGTGTGTGTGTGTGTGTGTGTGTGTGTGTGTGTGTGTGTGTGTGTGTGTGTGTGTGGCAGGCTTACAATGATGGCAAAAAAACAAACATTTGAGAGTGTGCTGACTCTGGTGCAAGAGGGGGTACAGCTGACCCTGGTGCTAGAGGGGGTACGCAGCTGGAGGTTGAATGTTTGAAGGGGTACGGGACTATAAAAAGTTTGGAAAATACTCAAAACAAGTTTGGTGTGTCCAAACTTTTGACTGGTACTGTACATAGACTACAGGACCAAAAGTATGTGGTAAATTCATTCCAAAACCATGGGCATTAACATGGAGTTGGTCCACCCTTTGCTGTGATAACAACCTCCACTCTTCTGGGAAGGCTTTCCAATAGATGTTGGAACAAGGCTGCGGGGACTTGGTTCCATTCAGCCACAAGAGCATTAGTGAGGCCGGGCACTGATTGTGGGCGATTTAAGCCGTGCTCGCAGTCGGCATTCCAATTCAACCCAAAGGTGTTCGATGGGGTTGAGGTCAGGACTCTGTAGAGGCCAGTCAAGTTCTTCCACACCGATCTCGACAAACCATTTCTGTATGGTCCTTGTCTTGTGCACAGGGACATTGTCATGCTGAAACAGAAAAGGGCCTTCCTCAAACTGTTGGCACAAAATTGGAAGTACAGAATCGTCTAGAATGTCATTGCATGCTGCAGTATTAAGATTTCCCTTCACTGGAACTAAGGAGCCTGAACCATGAAAACAGCCCCAGACCGTTATTCCTCCTCCACCAAACTTTACAGATGGCACTATGTATTGGGGCAGGTAGTGTTCTCCTGTCATCTGCCAAACACAGATTTGTCCATCACACTGCCAGATGGCGAAGAGTGATTCACAACTCCAGAGAAAATGTTTCCGGGTTCCACTGGGTCCAATGGCAGAGAGCTTTACACCACTCCAGCTGATGCTTGGCATGGCACATGGTGATCTTAGGGTTGTGTGCGGCTGCCTGAGTCCAATGGCAGAGAGCTTTACACCACTCCAGCTGATGCTTGGCATGGCACATGGTGATCTTAGCTGATGCTTGGCATGGCACATGGTGATCTTAGGGTTGTGTGCAGCTGCCTGAGTCCAATGGCAGAGAGCTTTACACCACTCCAGCTGATGCTTGGCATGGCACATGGTGATCTTAGGGTTGTGTGCAGCTGCCTGAGTCCAATGGCAGAGAGCTTTACACCACTCCAGCTGATGCTTGGCATGGCACATGGTGATCTTAGGGTTGTGTGCAGCTGCCTGGCAAATTTCATGAAGCTCCCGACAAACAGTTTTTGTCCTGATGTTGCTTCCAGAGGCAGTTTGGAAATTCGATAGCGAGTGTTGCAACCGAGGACAGCACTCCGTGGTCCCGTTCTGTGAGCTTGTGTGGCCTACCACTTCGCGGCTGAGCCGTTGTTGCTCCTAGACGTTTCCACTTAACAATATCAGCACTTCCAGTTGACCGGGGCAGCTCTAGCAGGGCAGACATTTGATGAACTGACTTGTTGGAAAAGTGACATCCTATAACGGTGCCACATTACAAGTCACTGAGCTCTATTTTATACACCTGTCAGCATCAGGTGTGACTGAAATGTCCGAATTCACTCATTTGAAGGGGTGTCCACATACTTTTGTATATATAGTGTTTCTACCTCAGTGACCTCGTATCCCTGCACATCGACTCAGTCCTGGTATCTCATGTATAGTATATAGCCAAGCTATCATTACTCATGGTGTATTTATTCCTTGGGTTATTATTATTTAAAAATATATGTTTTCTCTCTCTGCATTGTTGTGAAGTAAGTACGCATCAGAGCATCTCAGAGCATAGATAGCACAGAATACAGTATGTGCATATGAAATGAGTAATGCAAGATATGTTAACATTATTAGTGACTAGTGTTCCATTTATTTAAGTAGCCAAGTAGTTCAAGTATGTGTATGTAGGCAGCAGCCTCTCTGTGCTAGTGGTGGCTATTTAACAGTTGATGGCCTTGAGATAGAAGCGGTTTTTCAGTCTCTCGGTCCCCGCTTTGATGCACCTGTACTGACCTCGCATTTTGGATGACAGCGTGGTGAACAGGCAGTGGCTCAGGTGGTTGTTGTCCTTGATGATCTTTTTGTCCTTCCTGTGACATCGGGTGCTGTAGGTGTCCTGGAGGGCGCACCTGTGACGCTCCTCTTTGAACTGACCGCCGTCCGACCAACTGAATAACACAGTTTCCTTGTAACAATAAATCCATAGCCCTTACAGACAATTTAGTGTGGTGTGTGGGTGGGTGGGTGAATGGATGTGTGGGTGTGTGCATGCATGGGTGGATGGATGGTTGGGTGGGTGGCATGGAGTGCGTGTGCGTGTGCGTGTGTGTGTGTGACATCGAAGTGCTCTGTTGTCAGTATGCTTGAGAATTCCAATGCATTGTGAGTTATGTAAAGGATCAAAGGACATCAGTGGTAAAAAATGAAATAAAGTGTTTATTATGAAATGCTAAGTATCAGATACATCAGATAAACACATGAAGAACTTTAAAAAAAGGAGTGGGGGAGAGAGGAGAGAAGGAGAGAGAGAAGGAGAGAGAGAAGGAGGGAGAGAAGGAGAGAGAGAAGGAGAGAGAGAAGGAGGGAGAGAAGGAGAGAGAGAAGGAGAGAGAGAAGGAGGGAGAGAAGGAGAGAGAGAAGGAGAGAGAGAAGGAGAGAGAGAAGGAGAGAGAGAGGAGAGAGAGAAGGAGAGAGAGAAGGAGAGAGAGAAGGAGAGAGAGAGAGGAGGGAGAGAAGGAGAGAGAGAGAAGGAGAGAGAGAAGGAGGGAGAGAAGGAGGGAGAGAAGAAGGAGAGAGAGAAGGAGGGAGAGAAGGAGAGAGAGAAGGAGGGAGAGAGAGAAGGAGAGAGAGAAGGAGAGAGAGAAGGAGAGAGAGAAGGAGAGAGAGAGGAGAGAGAGAGAGAGAGAGAGAAGGAGAGAGAGAAGGAGGAGAGAGAAGAGAGAGAGAAGGAGAGAGAGAAGGAGAGAGAGAGAAGGAGAGAGAGAAGGAGAGAGAGAAGGAGAGAGAGAAGGGAGAGAGAGAAGGAGAGAGAGAAGGAGGGAGAGAAGGAGGGAGAGAGAGAAGGAGAGAGAGAGAGGAGGAGAGAGAGAAGGAGAGAGAGGAGAGAGAGAGAGGAGAGAGAGAAGGAGGGAGAGAAGGAGGGAGAGAGAGAAGGAGAGAGAGAAGGAGAGAGAGAAGGAGGAGAGAGGGAGAGAGAGAAGAGAGAGAGAAGGAGAGAGAGAAGGAGAGAGAGAAGGAGGGAGAGAGAAGGAGAGAGAGAAGGAGGGAGAGAAGGAGGAGAGAGAGAGAAGGAGAGAGAGGAGGGAGAGAGAGAAGGAGAGAGAAGGAGAGAGAGAAGAGAGAGAGAGAAGGAGAGAGAGGAGAGAAGGAGAGAGAGAAGGAGAGAGAGAAGGAGAGAGAGAAGGAGGGAGAGAAGGAGAGAGAGAAGGAGAGAGAGAAGGAGAGAGAGAGGAGAGAGAGAGGGAGAGAGAGAAGGAGAGAGAGAAGAGAGGAGAGAGAAGGAGAGAGAGAGAGGAGGAGGGAGAGAGGAGGAGAGAAGAGAAGGAGAGAGAGAAGGAGGGAGAGAAGGAGGGAGAGAAGAAGAGAGAGAGAAGGAGAGAGAGAAGGAGAGAGAGAGAGAAGGAGAGAGAGAAGGAGAGAGAGAAGGAGAGAGAGAAGGAGAGAGAAGGAGAGAAGGAGAGAGAAGGAGGGAGAGAAGGAGAGAGAGAAGGAGAGAGAGAGGAGAGAGAGAAGGAGAGAGAAGGAGGGAGAGAAGGAGGGAGAGAAGGAGGAGAGAAGGAGGGAGAGAGAGAAGGAGAGAGAGAAGGAGGGAGAGAAGAGAGAGAAGAGAGGAGAGAGAGAAGGAGAGAGAGAAGGAGAGAGAGAGAGAGAGGAGAGAGAGAAGGAGAGAGAGAAGGAGGGAGAGAGAAGGAGGGAGAGAAGGAGAGAGAGAAGAGAGAGAGAGAGAGAAGAAGGAGAGAGAGAAGGAGAGAGAGAGGAGGGAGAGAGAGAGGAGAGAGAGAAGGAGAGAGAAGAGAGAGGAGAGAGAGAAGGAGGGAGAGAAGGAGGGAGAGAGAGAAGGAGAGAGAGAAGAGAGAGGAGAGAGAGAAGGAGGGAGAGAAGGAGGGAGAGAGAGAAGGAGAGAGAGAGAGAGAGAGAGAGAGAGAGGGAGAGAGAGAAGGAGGGAGAGAAGGAGGGAGAGAGAGAAGGAGAGAGAGAGAGAGAGAGAGAGGGAGAGAGAGAGAGGAGAGAGAGAGAGAGAGAAGGAGAGAGAGAGAAGGAGAGGAGAAGAGAGAGAGAGAGAGAAGGAGAGAGAGAAGGAGAGAGAGAGGAGAGAGAGAGAGAGAGAGAGAGAGAGAGAAGGAGGGAGAGAAGGAGGGAGAGAGAGGGAGAAGGAGAGAAGAGAGAGGAGGAGAGAGAAGGAGAGAGAGAGAGAGGAGGAGAGAGAGAGGAGAGAGAGAGAGAGGAGAGAGAAGAGAGAGAGAAGGAGAGAGAGAGAGAGAGAGAGCCGGAGAGAGAGAGAGAGAAGGAGTTTGAGAGAGAGAGAGTTAGAGAGAGAGAGAGAGAGAGAGAGAGAAGGAGAGAGAGAAGGAGAGAGAGAAGGAGAGAGAGAGAGGAGGGAGAGAAGAGAGAGAGAGAAGAGAGAGAGGGGAGAGAGAGAGGAGGAGAAGGAGAGAGAGAGGAGAGAGAGAAGGAGAGAGAGAGAGAAGGAGAGAGAAGACAGAGGAGAGAAGGAGAGAGAGAGCTCTCCAAAGAGAGAGAGAGGAGAGAGAGAAGGAGAGAGAGAAGAGGAGAGAGAGAGAGAGAGAGGAGGGAGAGAAAGGAGAGAGAGCACGGAAGGAGAGCGGCAGACAACTAAGAGAGAGAGAAGGAGAGGGCAGAGAGAGAGAGAGAGAGAGAGAAGGGCAGAAATCAAAGTGAGTTTGAGCCAAGACAACCACATATCCCACAGTCTGAGTTAGGCAACTTCTTTTTTCTCTGCTCAACGAGACTGAAGACGGAAACGCATTCTGATGAGAGAGAGTCCAGAACTATCCATAGCCCACTATGCAAAAGAACATACAAAACTTTATCTATCTGCAGTGGAGATTAGATAGAGACAGTTATCATTAAATACAAGGATGCAAAACTCAATACAGATCAATAGAATACAGAAATCAATTCCCAACAGCATGCCTATTTTAAACAATTTGTTTCAGAGAGAGAAGCCACATGACATTCAACTAAGAGGTTAGCAGGTTATTTTAAGATAGGTAAGACAACTGACAGTCAGGGCATTCAACTAGGTTAGGTAAATTAACCACATATCCCACAGTCAGGGCATTCAACTAAGAACATATCCCACAGTCAGGGCATTCAACTAGGATAGGTAAGACAACCACATATCCCACAGAGGTAAACAACCACATATCCCAGTCAGGGCATTCAACTAAGATAGGTAAGACAACCACATATCCCACAGAGGGCAGAAGGAAGAGAGGTCAGGGCATTCAACTAAGATAGGTAAGACAACCACATATCCACAGTCAGGGCATTCAACTAAGATAGGTAAGACAACCACATATCCCACAGTCAGGGCATTCAACTAAGATAGGTAAGACAACCACATATCCCAGTCAGGGCATTCAACTAGGAGGTAGAGACTAAGACAACCACATATCCCACAGTCAGATTCAACTAGATAGGGAAGACAACCATGGTCCCACAGAGAGGTAAGACAGGAAGAGAGATAGGTAAGACAACCACATATCCCACAGTCAGGGCAGGGCATTCAACTAGGATAGGTAAGACAACTCTTAGAGAATAGGTACAGTCAGGGCATTCAACTAAGATAGGTAAGACAACCACATATCCCACAGTCAGGGCATTCAACTAAGATAGGTAAGAGATAGAAGGTCAGGGCATTCAACTAAGAGAAGACAACCACATATCCCACAGGGGCATTCAACTAGGAGGAAGACAACCACATATCCCACAGTCAGACAACTAGGATAGAAGACAACCACATATCCCACAGTCAGGGCATTCAACTAAGATAGGTAAGACAACCACATATCCCACAGTCAGGGCATTCAACTAGATAGGTAAGACAACCACATATCCCACAGAGGGCATTCAACTAGGAGATAGGTAGAGACCGGAAGGAGAGCCACATATCCCACAGTCAGGGCATTCGGATAGGTAAGACAACCACATATCCCACAGAGGAACTAAGATAGAAGACAACCAGAGACAGATGAAGAGAGAAGGGCAGAAATCAAAGTGAGTTTGAGCCAGTCAATCCCACAGTAGGGCATCTGAGTTAAGACCTTCATTTTTCAACTCTGCTCAACGAGACAACCACATATCCCAAGTCGTTCAACTAAGATAGGTAAGACAACCACATAAACGCCTGTTGAGCGAGCGTTCTATATGAATCTTTCAACAACCTCTCTTTCTTCTGTCCACAAGGGAACTATCCATAGCCCACTATGCAAAAGAACATACAAAACTTTATCTATCTGCAAAGTGGGGATTAGATAGACTCGTAGCTTGTTCTCTTCACAGTTATCATTACAATACAAGGATGCAAAACTCAATACAGATCAATAGAATACAGAAATCAATTGGAGAACAGCATGCCTATTTTAAACAATTTGTTTCAGTTACTGACAAGAGAAGCCAATGATGGCCCACTGCTCTCCAAAGACCTCTTTCAGGTTAGCAGGTTAGGATTTAGGATAGGGTCATCTGATCCTAGATCTGTGGTTAATTACTTCCTGGTCTCTGAGGTTCTCACATTAATATTTAACATTTAGGTTTGGTCATTTAGCAGGCACTCTTATCCAGAGCAATTTACAGTCAGGGCATTCAACTAAGATAGGTAAGACAACCACATATCCCACAGTCAGGGCATTCAACTAAGATAGGTAAGACAACCACATAAGATTCAACTAAGATAGGTAAGACAACCACATATCCCACAGTCAGGGCATTCAACTAAGATAGGTAAGACAACCACATATCCCACAGTCAGGGCATTCAACTAAGATAGGTAAGACAACCACATATCCCACAGTCAGGGCATTCAACTAAGATAGGTAAGACAACCACATATCCCACAGTCAGGGCATTCAACCACAGTAGGTAAGACAACCACATATCCCACAGTCAGGGCATTCAACTAAGATAGGTAAGACAACCACATATCCCACAGTCAGGGCATTCAACTAAGATAGGTAAGACAACCACATATCCCACAGTCAGGGCATTCAACTAAGATAGGTAAGACAACCACATATCCCACAGTCAGGGCATTCAACTAAGATAGGTAAGACAACCACATATCCCACAGTCAGGGCATTCAACTAAGATAGGTAAGACAACCACATATCCCACAGTCAGGGCATTCAACTAAGATAGGTAAGACAACCACATATCCCACAGTCAGGGCATTCAACTAGGATAGGTAAGACAACCACATATCCCACAGTCAGGGCATTCAACTAAGATAGGTAAGACAACCACATATCCCACAGTCAGGGCATTCAACTAAGATAGGTAAGACAACCACATATCCCACAGTCAGGGCATTCAACTAAGATAGGTAAGACAACCACATATCCCACAGTCAGGGCATTCAACTAAGATAGGTAAGACAACCACATATCCCACAGTCAGGGCATTCAACTAAGATAGGTAAGACAACCACATATCCCACAGTCAGGGCATTCAACTAGGATAGGTAAGACAACCACATATCCCACAGTCAGGGCATTCAACTAAGATAGGTAAGACAACCACATATCCCACAGTCAGGGCATTCAACTAAGATAGGTAAGACAACCACATATCCCACAGTCAGGGCATTCAACTAAGATAGGTAAGACAACCACATATCCCACAGTCAGGGCATTCAACTAAGATAGGTAAGACAACCACATATCCCACAGTCAGGGCATTCAACTAAGATAGGTAAGACAACCACATATCCCACAGTCAGGGCATTCAACTAAGATAGGTATAGGTAAGACAACAACCACATATCCCACAGTCAGGGCATTCAACTAAGATAGGTAAGACAACCACATATCCCACAGTCAGGGCATTCAACTAAGATAGGTAAGACAACCACATATCCCACAGTCAGGGCATTCAACTTCAACTAAGATAGGTAAGACAACCACATATCCCACAGTCAGGGCATTCAACTAAGATAGGTAAGACAACCACATATCCCAGGTAAGACACACCACATATCCCACAGTCACCACATATCCCACAGTCAGGGCATTCAACTAAGATAGGTAAGACAACCACATATCCCACAGTCAGGGCATTCAACTAATAGGTAAGACAACCACATAGGGGCAAACTAAGATAGGTAAGACAACCACATATCCCACAGTCAGGGCATTCAACTAAGATAGGTAAGACAACCACATATCCCACAGTCAGGGCATTCAACTAGGATAGGTAAGACAACCACATATCCCACAGTCAGGGCATTCAACTAAGATAGGTAAGACAACCACATATCCCACAGTCAGGGCATTCAACTAAGATAGGTAAGACAACCACATATCCCACAGTCAGGGCATTCAACTAAGATAGGTAAGACAACCACATATCCCACAGTCAGGGCATTCAACTAGGATAGGTAAGACAACCACATATCCCACAGTCAGGGCATTCAACTAAGATAGGTAAGACAACCACATATCCCACAGTCAGGGCATTCAACTAAGATAGGTAAGACAACCACATATCCCACAGTCAGGGCATTCAACTAGGATAGGTAAGACAACCACATATCCCACAGTCAGGGCATTCAACTAAGGGTATAGGTAAGACAACCACATATCCCACAGTCAGGGCATTCAACTAAGATAGGTAAGACAACCACATATCCCACAGTCAGGGCATTCAACATAGGTAAGACAACCACATATCCCACAGTCAGGGCATTCAACATAGGTAAGACAACCACATATCCCACAGTCAGGGCATTCAACATAGGTAAGACAACCACATATCCCACAGTCAGGGCATTCAACTAGGATAGGTAAGACAACCACATATCCCACAGTCAGGGCATTCAACTAAGATAGGTAAGACAACCACATATCCCACAGTCAGGGCATTCAACTAAGATAGGTAAGACAACCACATATCCCACAGTCAGGGCATTCAACTAAGATAGGTAAGACAACCACATATCCCACAGTCAGGGCATTCAACTAAGATAGGTAAGACAACCACATATCCCACAGTCAGGGCATTCAACTAAGATAGGTAAGACAACCACATATCCCACAGTCAGGGCATTCAACATAGGTAAGACAACCACATATCCCACAGTCAGGGCATTCAACTAGGATAGGTAAGACAACCACATATCCCACAGTCAGGGCATTCAACTAGGATAGGTAAGACAACCACATATCCCACAGTCAGGGCATTCAACTAAGATAGGTAAGACAACCACATATCCCACAGTCAGGGCATTCAACTAAGATAGGTAAGACAACCACATATCCCACAGTCAGGGCATTCAACTATATCCCACAGTCAGATAGGTAAGACAACCACATATCCCACAGTCAGGGCATTCAACTAAGATAGGTATATCCCACAGTCAGGGCATAAGACAACCACATATCCCACAGTCAGGGCATTCAACTAAGATAGGTAAGACAACCACATATCCCACAGTCAGGGCATTCAACTAAGATAGGTAAGACAACCACATATCCCACAGTCAGGGCATTCAACTAAGATAGGTAAGACAACCACATATCCCACAGTCAGGGCATTCAACTAAGATAGGTAAGACAACCACATATCCCACAGTCAGGGCATTCAACTAGGATAGGATAGGTAAGACTAGGATAGGTAAGACAACTAGGATAGGTAAGACAACCACATATCCCACAGTCAGGGCATTCAACTAAGATAGGTAAGACAACCACATATCCCACAGTCAGGGCATTCAACTAAGATAGGTAAGACAACCACATATCCCACAGTCAGGGCATTCAACTAAGATAGGTAAGACAACCACCCATATCCCACAGTCAGGGCATTCAACTAAGATAGGTAAGACAACCACATATCCCACAGTCAGGGCATTCAACTAAGATAGGTAAGACAACCACATATCCCACAGTCAGGGCATTCAACTAAGATAGGTAAGACAACCACATATCCCACAGTCAGGGCATTCAACTAGGATAGGTAAGACAACCACATATCCCACAGTCAGGGCATTCAACTAGGATAGGTAAGACAACCACATATCCCACAGTCAGGGCATTCAACATTCAACACAACCACATCCCACAGTCAGGGCATTCAACTAAGATAGGTAAGACAACCACATATCCCACAGTCAGGGCATTCAACTAGATAGGTAAGACAACCACATATCCCACAGTCAGTCAGGGCATTCAACTAAGATAGGTAACTAGACAACCACATATCCCACAGTCAGGGCATTCAACTAGGATAGGTAAGACAACCACATATCCCACAGTCAGGGCATTCAACTAGGATAGGATAGGTAAGACTAGGATAGGTAAGACAACTAGGATAGGTAAGACAACCACATATCCCACAGTCAGGGCATTCAACTAAGATAGGTAAGACAACCACATATCCCACAGTCAGGGCATTCAACTAAGATAGGTAAGACAACCACATATCCCACAGTCAGGGCATTCAACTAAGATAGGTAAGACAACCACATATCCCACAGTCAGGGCATTCAACTAAGATAGGTAAGACAACCACATATCCCACAGTCAGGGCATTCAACTAAGATAGGTAAGACAACCACATATCCCACAGTCAGGGCATTCAACTAAGATAGGTAAGACAACCACATATCCCACAGTCAGGGCATTCAACTAGGATAGGTAAGACAACCACATATCCCACAGTCAGGATAGGTAAGACATTCAACTAAGATAGGTAAGACAACCACATATCCCACAGCTCAGGGCATCTGGGGCATTCAACTAAGATAGGTAAGACAACCACATATCCCACAGTCAGGGCATTCAACTAAGATAGGTAAGACAACCACATATCCCACAGTCAGGGCATTCAACTAAGATAGGTAAGACAACCACATATCCCACAGTCAGGGCATTCAACTAAGATAGGTAAGACAACCACATATCCCACAGTCAGGGCATTCAACTAGGATAGGTAAGACAACCACATATCCCACAGTCAGGGCATTCAACTAGGATAGGTAAGACAACCACATATCCCACAGTCAGGGCATTCAACTAGGATAGGTAAGACAACCACATATCCCACAGTCAGGGCATTCAACTAGGATAGGTAAGACAACCACATATCCCACAGTCAGGGCATTCAACTAGGATAGGTAAGACAACCACATATCCCACAGTCAGGGCATTCAACTAAGATAGGTAAGACAACCACATATCCCACAGTCAGGGCATTCAACTAAGATAGGTAAGACAACCACATATCCCACAGTCAGGGCATTCAACTAGGATAGGTAAGACAACCACATATCCCACAGTCAGGGCATTCAACTAAGATAGGTAAGACAACCACATATCCCACAGTCAGGGCATTCAACTAAGATAGGTAAGACAACCACATATCCCACAGTCAGGGCATTCAACAGGATAGATAGGTAAGACAACCACATATCCCACAGTCAGGGCATTCAACATAGGTAAGACAACCACATATCCCACAGTCAGGGCATTCAACTAAGATAGGTAAGACAACCACATATCCCACAGTCAGGGCATTCAACTAGGATAGGTAAGACAACCACATATCCCACAGTCAGGGCATTCAACTAGGATAGGTAAGACAACCACATATCCCACAGTCAGGGCATTCAACTAGGATAGGTAAGACAACCACATATCCCACAGTCAGGGCATTCAACTAGGATAGGTAAGACAACCACATATCCCACAGTCAGGGCATTCAACTAGGATAGGTAAGACAACCACATATCCCACAGTCAGGGCATTCAACTAGGATAGGTAAGACAACCACATATCCCACAGTCAGGGCATTCAACTAGGATAGGTAAGACAACCACATATCCCACAGTCAGGGCATTCAACTAAGATAGGTAAGACAACCACATATCCCACAGTCAGGGCATTCAACTAAGATAGGTAAGACAACCACATATCCCACAGTCAGGGCATTCAACTAGGATAGGTAAGACAACCACATATCCCACAGTCAGGGCATTCAACTAGGATAGGTAAGACAACCACATATCCCACAGTCAGGGCATTCAACTAAGATAGGTAAGACAACCACATATCCCACAGTCAGGGCATTCAACTAACTAAGATAGGTAAGACAACCACATATCCCACAGTCAGGGCATTCAACTAGGATAGGTAAGACAACCACATATCCCACAGTCAGGGCATTCAACTAGATAGGTAAGACAACCACATATCCCACAGTCAGGGCATTCAACTAGGAGGTAAGACAACCACATATCCCAAGAGGGCATTCAACTAAGATAGGTAAGACAACCACATATCCCACAGTCAGGGCATTCAACTAGGATAGGTAAGACAACCACATATCCCACAGTCAGGGCATTCAACTAGATAGGTAGGTAAGACAACCACATATCCCACAGTCAGGGCATTCAACTAGATAGGTAAGACAACCACATATCCCACAGTCAGGGCATTCAACTAAGATAGGTAAGACAACCACATATCCCACAGTCAGGGCATTCAACTAGGATAGGTAAGACAACCACATATCCCACAGTCAGGGCATTCAACTAGGATAGGTAAGACAACCACATATCCCACAGTCAGGGCATTCAACTAAGATAGGTAAGACAACCACATATCCCACAGTCAGGGCATTCAACTAGGATAGGTAAGACAACCACATATCCCACAGTCAGGGCATTCAACTAGGATAGGTAAGACAACCACATATCCCACAGTCAGGGCATTCAACTAAGATAGGTAAGACAACCACATATCCCACAGTCAGGGCATTCAACTAGGATAGGTAAGACAACCACATATCCCACAGTCAGGGCATTCAACTAGGATAGGTAAGACAACCATATCCCACAGATAGTTAGTAAGACAACCACATAAGACAACCACATATCCCACAGTCAGGGCATTCAACTAGGATAGGTAAGACAACCACATATCCCACAGTCAGGGCATTCAACTAGGATAGGTAAGACAACCACATATCCCACAGTCAGGGCATTCAACTAAGATAGGTAAGACAACCACATATCCCACAGTCAGGGCATTCAACTAAGATAGGTAAGACAACCACATATCCCACAGTCAGGGCATTCAACTAGGTATAGGTAAGACAACCACATATCCCACAGTCAGGGCATTCAACTATCCCACAGTCATAGGTAAGACAACCACATATCCCACAGTCAGGGCATTCAACTAGGATAGGTAAGACAACCACATATCCCACAGTCAGGGCATTCAACTAGGATAGGTAAGACAACCACATATCCCACAGTCAGGGCATTCAACTAAGATAGGTAAGACAACCACATATCCCACAGTCAGGGCATTCAACTAGGATAGGTAAGACAACCACATATCCCACAGTCAGGGCATTCAACTAGGATAGGTAAGACAACCACATATCCCACAGTCAGGGCATTCAACTAGGATAGGTAAGACAACCACATATCCCACAGTCAGGGCATTCAACTAGGATAGGTAAGACAACCACATATCCCATATCCCACAGTCAGGGCATTCAACTAGGATAGGTAAGACAACCACATATCCCACAGTCAGGGCATTCAACTAAGATAGGTAAGACAACCACATATCCCACAGTCAGGGCATTCAACTAATAGGTAGGACAAGACAATCCCACAGTCAGGGCATTCAACTACATATCCCACAGTCAGGGCATTCAACTAGGATAGGTAAGACAACCACATATCCCACAGTCAGGGCATTCAACTAGGATAGGTAAGACAACCACATATCCCACAGTCAGGGCATTCAACTAAGATAGGTAAGACAACCACATATCCCACAGTCAGGGCATTCAACTAAGATAGGTAAGACAACCACATATCCCACAGTCAGGGCATTCAACTAGGATAGGTAAGACAACCACATATCCCACAGTCAGGGCATTCAACTAGGATAGGTAAGACAACCACATATCCCACAGTCAGGGCATTCAACTAGGATAGGTAAGACAACCACATATCCCACAGTCAGGGCATTCAACTAGGATAGGTAAGACAACCACATATCCCACAGTCAGGGCATTCAACTAGGATAGGTAAGACAACCACATATCCCACAGTCAGGGCATTCAACTAGGATAGGTAAGACAACCACATATCCCACAGTCAGGGCATTCAACTAAGATAGGTAAGACAACCACATATCCCACAGTCAGGGCATTCAACTAGGATAGGTAAGACAACCACATATCCCACAGTCAGGGCATTCAACTAGGATAGGTAAGACAACCACATATCCCACAGTCAGGGCATTCAACATAGGTAAGACAACCACATATCCCACAGTCAGGGCATTCAACATAGGTAAGACAACCACATATCCCACAGTCAGGGCATTCCACAACCACATATCCCACAGTCAGGGCATATCCCACAGTCAGGGCATTCAACTAGGATAGGTAAGACAACCACATATCCCACAGTCAGGGCATTCAACTAGGATAGGTAAGACAACCACATATCCCACAGTCAGGGCATTCAACTAAGATAGGTAAGACAACCACATATCCCACAGTCAGGGCATTCAACTAGGATAGGTAAGACAACCACATATCCCACAGTCAGGGCATTCAACTAGGATAGGTAAGACAACCACATATCCCACAGTCAGGGCATTCAACTAGGATAGGTAAGACAACCACATATCCCACAGTCAGGGCATTCAACTAGGATAGGACAACCACATATCCCAGACATTCAACTAGGATAGGTAAGACAACCATATCCCACAGTCAGGGCATTCAACTAGGATAGGTAAGACAACCACATATCCCACAGTCAGGGCATTCAACTAAGATAGGTAAGACAACCACATATCCCACAGTCAGGGCATTCAACTAGGATAGGTAAGACAACCACATATCCCACAGTCAGGGCATTCAACTAGGATAGGTAAGACAACCACATATCCCACAGTCAGGGCATTCAACTAGGATAGGTAAGACAACCACATATCCCACAGTCAGGGCATTCAACTAGGATAGGATAGGTAAGACTAGGATAGGTCATTCAACTAGGATAGGTAAGACAACCACATATCCCACAGTCAGGGCATTCAACTAGGATAGGTAAGACAACCACATATCCCACAGTCAGGGCATTCAACTAGGATAGGTAAGACAACCACATATCCCACAGTCAGGGCATTCAACTAGGATAGGTAAGACAACCACATATCCCACAGTCAGGGCATTCAACTAGGATAGGATAGGTAAGACAACCAACATATCCCACAGTCAGGGCATTCAACTAGGATAGGTAAGACAACCACATATCCCACAGTCAGGGCATTCAACTAGGATAGGTAAGACAACCACATATCCCACAGTCAGGGCATTCAACTAGGATAGGTAAGACAACCACATATCCCACAGTCAGGGCAAGTAAAACCTTCCTTAAAAAATAATCTATCAGCTAAATCATAAATGATTGCTAATCACTGACCTGCTACACTAGACATGTCACTTTTCCAAAGCGTGAGACACTCAAGGTCGTTTCAATGGAATCTGAGCGACATCAGTTCAGCTCTCCTTGCTGCCCCGTACCAGCCAGTCTTGATTTGGATGTAAGCTTCTACTGAGAGAGTGCAGAAGGCCTGGATGACATTGGAGACCCTGGGAATGTAGTACACCAGGCCAGCTGTGGCATATCTGATTGGACGGTGAATGGGGAAGAAAAAATCTGAAGCATTTTTTTATTTAACCTTTATTTTGATGATGTCATGTTGGGAAACATTTTTTAAATTAAAAAGGTGTTTGGGGAACTGTTTCAACATGATCAATCTTGTATGAAAAGAGTGGGGGAGAAATCATCAGTTAAATCTTTGCAAAGTCAATTTAAAGTTTTAAGAGATGCTTCACTGGATCAAACACAGTCTAGTGTATGGACCCTTTCTCTGGGTATTTGAATCATACCCCAATACACTGGTGTGTGTACTGTGGTAGCATAACAGAGTAGACATACACATTATTGGTGGGAAGTCTCACATACATTTTCAATACCCCTGTTTCCTCATCTGACATCTGAGTGGCATGACCTGACTCAACAGTTCCACACATCTGAGTGGCATGACCTGACTCAACAGTTCCACCCATCTGAGTGGCATGACCTGACTCAACAGTTCCACCCATCTGAGTGGCATGACCTGACTCAACAGTTCCACCCATCTGAGTGTCATGACCTGACTCAACAGTTCCACCCATCTGAGTGTCATGACCTGACTCAACAGTTCCACCCATCTGAGTGTCATGACCTGACTCAACAGTTCCACCCATCTGAGTGGCATGACCTGACTCAACAGTTCCACCCATCTGAGTGGCATGACCTGACTCAACAGTTCCACCAATCTGAGTGTCATGACCTGACTCAACAGTTCCACCCATCTGAGTGGCATGACCTGACTCAACAGTTCCACCCATCTGAGTGGCATGACCTGACTCAACAGTTCCACCCATCTGAGTGGCATGACCTGACTCAACAGTTCCACCCATCTGAGTGGCATGACCTGACTCAACAGTTCCACCCATCTGAGTGGCATGACCTGACTCAACAGTTCCACCCATCTGAGGGGCATGACCTGACTCAACAGTTCCACCCATCTGAGTGGCATGACCTGACTCAACAGTTCCACCCATCTGAGTGGCATGACCTGACTCAACAGTTCCACCCATCTGAGTGGCATGACCTGACTCAACAGTTCCACCCATCTGAGTGGCATGACCTGACTCAACAGTTCCACCCATCTGAGGGGCATGACCTGACTCAACAGTTCCACCCATCTGAGTGGCATGACCTGACTCAACAGTTCCACCCATCTGAGTGGCATGACCTGACTCAACAGTTCCACCCATCTGAGTGGCATGACCTGACTCAACAGTTCCACCCATCTGAGTGGCATGACCTTACTCAACAGTTCCACCAATCTGAGTGGCATGACCTGACTCAACAGTTCCACCCATCTGAGTGTCATGACCTGACTCAACAGTTCCACCCATCTGAGTGGCATAACCTGACTCAACAGTTCCACCCATCTGAGTGGCATGACCTGACTCAACAGTTCCACCCATCTGAGTGGCATGACCTGACTCAACAGTTCCACCCATCTGAGTGGCATGACCTGACTCAACAGTTCCACCCATCTGAGCTGGAAGAGTGAAAATGCACAAGAAAGTTGTTTAAAATTGATAGACATTTTCATAATTAGCCAGATTTATCCACCCGAGTTGAATTTCAACAGTATTTTGGCTCCTGCGTGGGTCTCTGGCTGAGACCCAACCCTGCCAGATAGCAGAGCAAATTATAGAATAAAATATGTCCCCCACCAACAAACACACACAAACTACACACGCACACACACACGCACACACACATACACAGCACCTTTATTATTATTTATTTAACATGTATTTAACTAGGCAAGCCAGTGAAGATCAAATGCTTATTTACAATGATGGCCTACCCGGGCCAAACCTGGACGATGCTGGGCCAATTGAGTATGAATGAATAAGACCCTGTTAACTGTGAACGATCAAATCAAATTGATTTATATAGCCCTTCGTACATCAGCTGATATCTCAAAGTGCTGTACAGAAACCAAGCCTAAAACCCCAAACAGCAAGCAATGCAGGTGTAGAAGCATGGTGGCTAGGAAAAACTCCCTAGAAAGGCCAAAACTTAGGAAGAAACCTCGAGAAGAACCAGGCTATGTTGGGTGGCCAGTTCTCTTCTGGTTGTGCCAGGTGGAGATTATAACAGAACATAGCCAAGATGTTCAAATGTTCATAAATGACCAGCATGGTCGAATAATAATAAGGCAGAACAGTTGAAACTGGAGCAGCAGCACGGTCAGGTGGACTGGGGACAGCAAGGAGTCATCATCTAAGAGACAAGAAGGGCTTTCTATGCCATCAAAAGGAACATAAAACTCAAAATCCCAATTACAGTCTAGACTATACCTGCTAGTTATCAGCATCCAGAAACGACCTGTTCAACTCTACAACCTCCTAAAAGGATGCAATGTCCACACATTCCACCACAAAGCCCTCACCTACAGAGAGATGAACCTAGAGTCCCCTCAGCCAGCTGGTTCTGGGGTTCTGTTCATAAACACAAACAGACCCCACAGAGCCCCAGAACAGAAACACATTTTGACCCAACCAAGTTATGAGAAAGCAAAAATATAACTATTTGACAACCTGGAAAGAATCAACCAAAAACTGAGCAGATTGGAATGCTATCTGGACCTACAGTAAACAGAGAGTACACAGTGGCAGATATCTGACCACTGTGGCTGACCCTAAATTAAGAAAATCCTTGACTGCGGACAGACTCAGTGAGCATAGCCTTGCTATTGAGAGAGGCAGCCAAAGGCAGACCTGGCTCTTGAGAGATGACAGGCTATGTGCACACTGCCCACAAACTGAGCTACATTTCTTGATCTGCCAAATGGATGACCACATTAGACACACATATTTCCCACAGATCACACAGACCCACACAGAATTTGAAATTAATAAAACATTGACAAACTCCCATATCAGGTGAAATACCGCAGTGCGGCATCACATCAGCAAGATGTGTGGCCCGTTGCCATGACAAAAGGCCAACCAGTGGAGCACAAACAACATTGTAAATACAACCAATATTTATCTGTTTATTTATTCTCCCTTTCATACTTAAAGTACATGCACATTGTTACAACGCTGAATTTAGCAAATAACATAATATTTGAAATGTCTACATCTTTTCAAAACTGTTGTTAGTGTAATGTTTACTAATGTTTACTAATGTTTACTAATGTTTACTAATGTAATGTTTACTAATGTTTACTAATGTTTACTAATGTTTACTAATGTTTACTAATGTAATGTTTACTAATGTTTACTAATGTTTACTAATGTTTACTAATGTTTACTCATGTTTACTAATGTTTCCTAATGTTTCCTAATGTTTACTAATGTTTACTAATGTTTACTAATGTTTACTAATGTTTACTAATGTTTCCGTTGCTTATTTCCCTTTTATTTATTGTCTGTTCCATTTGCTTTGGCATTGTAAACACGTTTCCCATGCCAATAAAGGCCTTTTGAATTGAACTAAAAGACCCTCCTCCTCCTCCTCCTCAGAGAGAGATAGAGAGAGAAATAAGTACTTCTTAGCCGGCTTAAACCCTCAGTGAGTCTTTTTCACAGCCTTCAGTGGTAAGCTGAAGACAAGGACTTTGTAAAACCAACAGACCACTGCTAACATGGTTGATAGAGAGATGAATAGTGATTTCTCCCTCTCTTTCAGCTCAATTATGATAGGCTACCTGCTGGTGTGATACTGCTGAAATGTTAGCCCACTTGCTATATTGGGCCTTGTGAGAGGAGGGGTATATGTCTTTTTTCAACAGGGATCCAAAATATATTTTTTGCTTTGTACCTGAAGTGGCCTTGTTGCTTATTCATTGCAGTTTTCAACACTTGGTTTTCCACAATACGGCTTCAAATCCTTGACGAAGAGCGAAGCAGATGTATTGTGTGACTCTCTAGGGATGTCAACTAACAACTTGGTTCCTAGTTCTTCAAGAAAATGGCTGCTTGTGCAGAGATTGAAGCATGCATGTTGTGTGAATGTATTATCCAGGAGATGATGTTACAACAAGACACAGCATGGATATGACATTCAGGTCTGCTGGGTGGATCTCTGTGGACCCAGCGACTGCATTTCTTTCTGTTGTTCTGAACGGTGAAACCAGAAGCAAACACATTCACTTTGCCAAACGTCTCCATTCACACACACATCGCAAAGGGAAGCTTAGACGTCATCATTTTCATCCATTATTCTCCTCAACTTTTTCTGTCACCAGCCGCCACTGGTCTCCATTCATAGACATGCAAAAGGAAGCCTGGCCTATACAAAACTGCATCCCTCAGTCTCCCTTTCTGGAGAGGTCCAGATGAAATGTGATGTGTTTGCAAGGACCCAAACTGACTAACTGACAAGACAACCCTGCTTCCTCCTCCTCAGCCACCAGGCAAAGCACTCTGGGAAATCAACTTTCTCTTCAATCAAAAAAGAAGATTTCACTTAAGTCGAGGATCAAAGGACTGTAGAAAATACATATATTTTCTGACATATACATATTTTTTATCCTTTAAAATCACTCTCTGCCTCTGGTTTTGTTCAATTGAAAGGTTTGATGTTTTTAGTCTGATTTTGGGTAGAGGTAGCCGGCATAACTCACAACAAACACGCTTTCTAAAATGTCTCAGCGTTGAGAAAAGCTTCTGCATTGTATTACCATCTGTGTTGCTCTTCTCTTACATAGTCTTACAACAGACATGGGATGGAGTCAGAGAGGAATTGAACAAGTGGGGGGATTCCCTAAGGAGAAACCAATAGAGAGCAGAGAATATTCCACAAAGACGAATGCCTTTTCCTTATTAAAAATAAGGATAGCATATCATCATTACTAAAGCTCACAGCGCATATAGTTTATGCCTAATGAGCTTTTATGGAAGCACGTGGTGGAACATCAATAGAAATAGCAAGCCATCCAGGTTGTTTCCTTCAGCGCTCGACTTCCTGTTAAAGGAAGAATAATAAACAACACTTTAGTTGTCGATGTCGCCTGGGGGAGACAGAAACACTGGAGTTACCATACAGTCATACAGATGTAGACCTGCATCAGAGCAGAGTAGAGGGGAAGGGAGGGAGGCAGGGACAAATAAGACAGTTCCGTCTCCCTCATTTGCTTTAAATGCATGAAAAGGAATGTCTAATCAGATTCTTTGAGTAGCCATGAAATGGCCAGCCCTCCAGGCCTGTACGTGATCATTAGTAATATCCTTGTGTTTCTCTCCTCCAGCAGTCCCACACACATGATGAAAAATACATGCTGAAGCCTTGAAGACAAGGCTGAGGAGTTTGCAGAGAGAGAGAGAGAGAGAGAGAGAGAGAGAGAGAGAGAGAGAGAGAGAGAGAGAGAGAGAGAGAGAGAGAGAGAGAGAGAGAGAGAGAGAGAGAGAGAGAGAGAGAGAGAGAGAGAGAGAGAGAGAGAGAGAGAGAGAGAGAGAGAGAGAGAGAGAGAGATAAACATTATAATTATTTCACAATACTGACGACGGATCAGCTCCTAGAGAGATATTTCCACTTATGGCTGCAAATTTTGAGGTGGCTTATTCTAATGCTTACCCAATAAAAATGCACTAAATCACAGATTTGGCATATCATTGCGCACATGTTAGGCTACACATCATGAAATATATTGAGACAAATTACAGACAGTAGCCTACATGTAGCAAAATATAACTCATTATTTTCTAAGTATGTGTACTGTCTGGTTTTACAGTGGTGGAAAAAGTACCCAACTGTCATACTTGAGTAAAAGTCACCCAGTAAAATACTACATGAGTAAAAGTCTAAAAGTATTTGGTTTAAATTATACTTAAGTATCGAAAGTAAAAATATAAATCATTTAAAATTCCTCATATTAAGCAAACAGGATGGCCACTGGCACACTCCAACACTCAGACACCATTTACAGAGGAAGCATGTGTGTTTAGTGAGTCCGCCAGATCAAAGGCAGTAGGGATTGACCGGTATGTTCGGTTGATAAGTGTGTGAATTTGACTATTTTCCTGTCCTGCTAAGCATTCAAAATGTAATGAGTACTTTGGGTGTCAAGGTAAATGTATGGAGTAAAAGGTACTATATTTTCTTCAGCAATGTAGTGAAGTAAAAGTAAAAGTAGTCAAAAATATAAATAGTAAAGTAAAGTAGAGATACCCAAAAAAACGACTTAAGTAGTACTTTAGAATATTTTTGCTTAAGTACTTTACACCAATGTGGTTTTGTAGAGGGTTATTCAATATCTTGAGCGATTTCCCTCAAGAAGCGATGTCTTCAACATTGTGGTGATGGGTTCGACAGGTCCACGTGGAATTATAGAAGTATGCATTGAATGTAATAAAACATGTAGTACATCATTCTAGTGTCATGTCTTGTTCAGGTGCGTTGTATGTGTAGATGTGAAGGGTTGGTGAAGTGAGATGATGCAATATTCTACTGAATTGGTTCAACGGGTTCAAGATTCAATGGTGACGAACGATGGAGATTCAACATGTAGAATCATCAGGAAATGAAGATAAAATGAGGTCCACTGTTCTGTGGTCAGACGTGACAGGGTGGACACCTGTCCGCAGGACTTATTTTGTCTAGTTTACTGTACTTACTCATTCCAATACACAGACCTGGGAAGTCATCAGCCACTCTCCCTCTCAAGATGGAGGTTGTCAATGATGGACCATATTTTTCTGTCTAGTCAACGTCTTAGACTTGTTAGACTCCAGGCTTACAATAGACCTAACCTCTGTGCCAAACTAGCATGGCCTAGCCTAGCCTGGTTAACCACACTGACCACTGGAATCACAAAGTGAAACAACGGTGAGCACAGCAGTCTGGTTAAACAAGGCTAAGCAGGGCCATGACCACATAGCAGTTATTCAATCACCTTAGCTTTCTCCATCTTCATCACAATACCGGCATCCTGGAGGTTGCGTCAGCTCTTCTTATTCGGCTACATCCTAAACCAATGCTCTTTGTTCTACGAAGAGGAAGCTGTTTTCCTGCCTCCAGAAGAGCTCCTTTGATAGCCGTCCCCTTGAGCGCAACACAAAAACACATACATGTTTTATGGCTTTACCAACTCACTGGAGCACCGCTCCTCTTTATACCCAACCTAATGTTCAGAGAGGGGGAAACCAACCATCTGACCATGGGAGCTAAGACTGAGGGGACTAGGATGGAGAGAGAGAGAGAGAGAGAGAGAGAGAGAGAGAGAGAGAGAGAGAGAGAGAGAGAGAGAGAGAGAGAGAGAGAGAGAGAGAGAATACAACCCATATTGTAATTACAACCCATATTTATGTTATTTATTTTATCTTGTGTAATTTAACCATTTGTACATTGTTAAAACACTATATATATATATAATATGACACTTGTAAGGTCTTGTTTTGAAACCTTTGTATGTGTAATGTTTACTGTTAATTTTTATTGTTTATTTCACTTGTATATTATCTACCTCACTTGCTTTGGCAATGTTAACACATGTTTCCCATGCCAATAAAGCCCTTGAATTAGAGAGAGAGAGAGAGAGAGAGAGAGAGAGAGAGAGAGAGAGAGAGAGAGAGAGAGGGGGGGGTGGAGGAGGTGGAGAGTGACAGCAGCTCCACTGCTTTATAAGGGAGGTATCATAGACTGTCTTGGTTATTCTCTTTGGGGATTTCACTCCTAAGTTGTATTTTCCTTTTGCAAGAGTGCCAAATAAAGTGTTACTAAGTGCTGTGAAAATCCCCATGGTACACATAAAATGGACTTATGAAATCATTAAAACCTAGTTAATTTTCTGTGACCTGAGCAGTCAGTGGAGAAAAGCTGATCCGTCTGTAATTTGTTCCCCGGGCCCTGGCTCGTAGCCTATAGAGAGGCTTCCATCGGATGTCTAGTCTGCAACATGGTATTACATCTGTGGTATTACGTAGTTAAGCTTCCCTCACTGTCATCATGCTGTGACACAGAGCCAAAGTATTGACATGGCATGAGAGTGCGTTGTGACATGAGTTATGCATTCTCTTGGGTAGCCTATGACTGTGCTCTGAGCAACGCTCTGTAGGACTGAGGCTGTCCTAATATGGACACCGTGCCGAAGTTCAAAACATCATTATGATGGAGGAGACTAAGGTCCCTGACTTTAAAGCTGTACTTATTGAGTCTCCATTTCAGGTTGTTGTAGGATGGCACATGGAGGAAATAAGAAGGGTATTGGCAGAGGGAGTATAAGAAGTTACCTGTGTTGTGGGTTATTGTAAGAGAGTGTGGGGGAGGAAGTTAACCTGCATTTGAGGTTGGCTGGAGGAGCAACCAATTATGATTACGAAAGAACCAGGGAAAAAGAGGAGCTGGTCATTTTGAAGAGGTGATGATGTGTAGAAAACTCCTCCAGGATCTAGTACAATCAGACATCTACAATAGACATATACAGTAGTCATCTACAGTAGTCATCTACAACAGACATCTATAATAGACATCTACAGTAGTCATCTACAACAGACATCTATAATATACATCTACAGTAGTCATCTACAGTAGTCATCTACAGTAGTCATCTACAACAGACATCTACAATAGACATCTACAGTAGTCATCTACAATAGTCATCTACAACAGACATCTACAATAGTCATCTACAGTAGTCATCTACAACAGACATCTACAATAGACATCTACAGTAGTCATCTACAATAGACATCTACAATAGACATCTACAGTAGTCATCTACAATAGACATCTACAATAGACATCTACAGTAGTCATCTACAATAGACATCTACAGTAGACATCTACAGTAGTCATCTACAATAGACATCTACAGTAGACATCTACAGTAGTCAGACATCTACAGTAGTCATCTACAACAGACATCTACAATAGTCATCTACAGTAGTCATCTACAACAGACATCTACAATAGACATCTACAATAGACATCTACAATAGACATCTACAGTAGTCATCTACAATAGACATCTACAGTAGTCATCTACAACAGACATCTACAATAGTCATCTACAACAGACATCTACAGTAGTCATCTACAATAGACATCTACAATAGACATCTACAGTAGTCATCTACAATAGACATCTACAATAGACATCTACAGTAGTCATCTACAACAGACATCTACAATAGACATCTACAGTAGTCATCTACAACAGACATCTACAACAGACATCTACAGTAGTCATCTACAGTAGACATCTACAGTAGTCATCTACAATAGACATCTACAGTAGTCATCTACAACAGACATCTACAATAGACATCTACAGTAGTCATCTACAATAGACATCTACAATAGACATCTACAGTAGTCATCTACAATAGACATCTACAGTAGACATCTACAGTAGTCATCTACAATAGACATCTACAACAGACATCTACAGTAGTCATCTACAACAGACATCTACAATAGTCATCTACAACAGACATCTACAATAGACATCTACAGTAGTCATCTACAATAGACATCTATAACAGACATCTACAATAGACATCTACAATAGTCATCTACAATAGACAATTACAGTAGTCATCTACAATAGACATCTATAATAGACAGCTATAATAGACATCTACAACAGACATCTATAATAGTCATCTACAATAGTCATCTACAATAGACAATTACAGTAGTCATCTACAGTAGTCATCTACAATAGACATCTACAATAGTCATCTACAATAGACAATTACAGTAGTCATCTACAACAGACATCTATAATAGACATCTACAACAGACATCTACAGTAGTCATCTACAGTAGTCATCTACAATAGACAGCTATAATAGACATCAACAACAGACATCTATAATATACATCTACAACAGACAGCTATAATAGACATCTATAATAGTCATCTACAACAGACAGCTATAATAGACATCTATAATAGTACATCTACAACAGACATCTATAACATCTACAGTAGTCATCTACAGTAGTCATCTACAGTAGTCATCTACAATAGACAGCTATAATAGACATCTACAACAGACATCTACAGTAGTCATCTACAGTAGTCATCTACAATAGACAGCTATAATAGACATCTACAACAGACATCTATAATAGTCATCTACAATAGTCATCTACAATAGACATCTACAGTAGTCATCTACAATAGACATTACAGTAGTCATCTACAATAGACATCTTACAGTAGTCATCTACAATAGACATCTACAGTAGTCATCTACAATAGACAATTACAGTAGTCATCTACAATAGACAATTACAGTAGTCATCTACAACAGACATCTATAATAGACATCTACAACAGACATCTACAGTAGTCATCTACAGTAGTCATCTACAATAGACAGCTATAATAGACATCAACAACAGACATCTATAATATACATCTACAACAGACATCTACAATAGACATCTACAGTAGTCATCTACAACAGACAGCTATAATAGACATCTATAATATACATCTACAACAGACATCTATAACAGACAGCTGTAATATACATCTACAACAGACATCTATAATAGACATCTATAATATACATCTACAACAGACAGCTATAATAGACATCTACAATAGACATCTACAATAGACATCTACAACAGACATCTACAATAGACATCTACAATAGACATCTACAACAGACATCTACAATAGACATCTACAATAGTCATCTACAACAGACAGCTATAATAGACATCTACAATAGACATCTACAATAGACATCTACAACAGACATCTACAATAGACATCTACAACAGACATCTACAACAGACATCTATAATATACATCTATAATATACATCTACAACAGACATCTACAATAGACATCTACAGTAGTCATCTACAACAGACATCTACAATAGACATCTATAATAGACATCTACAACAGACATCTACAGTAGTCATCTACAATAGACATCTATAATAGACATCTATAATATACATCTACAACAGACATCTATAACAGACAGCTGTAATATACATCTACAATAGACATCTATAATAGACATCTACAACAGACATCTACAGTAGTCATCTACAATAGACATCTACAATAGACATCTACAGTAGTCATCTACAATAGACATCTGTAATAGACATCTACAACAGACATCTATAATAGACATAAACAAAAGACATCTACAACAGACATCTACAATAGACAGCTATAATAGACATCTACAACAGACATCTACAGTAGTCATCTACAATAGACATCTGTAATAGACATCTACAACAGACATCTATAATAGTAATCTACAATAGTCATCTACAATAGACAATTACAGTAGTCATCTACAATAGACAATTACAGTAGTCATCTACAATAGACAATTACAGTAGTCATCTACAATAGACAATTACAGTAGTCATCTACAATAGACAATTACAGTAGTCATCTACAATAGACAATTACAGTAGTCATCTACAACAGACATCTATAATAGACATCTACAACAGACATCTACAGTAGTCATCTACAGTAGTCATCTACAATAGACAGCTATAATAGACATCAACAACAGACATCTATAATATACATCTACAACAGACAGCTATAATAGACATCTATAATATACATCTACAACAGACAGCTATAATAGACATCTATAATATACATCTACAACAGACATCTATAACAGACAGCTGTAATATACATCTACAACAGACAGCTATAATAGACATCTATAATATACATCTACAACAGACAGCTATAATAGACATCTACAATAGACATCTACAATAGACATCTACAACAGACATCTACAATAGACATCTACAATAGACATCTACAACAGACATCTACAATAGACATCTACAGTAGTCATCTACAACAGACAGCTATAATAGACATCTACAATAGACATCTACAATAGACATCTACAACAGACATCTACAATAGACATCTACAATAGACATCTACAACAGACATCTACAACAGACATCTATAATATACATCTACAACAGACAGCTACAATAGACAGCTACAATAGACATCTACAATAGACATCTACAACAGACAGCTACAATAGACAGCTAAAATAAACATCTACAACAGACAGCTACAATAGACATCTATAATATACATCTATAATAGACATCTACAACAGACATCTACAATAGACATCTACAATAGACATCTACAACAGACATCTACAATAGACATCTATAATAGACATCTACAACAGACATCTACAGTAGTCATCTACAATAGACATCTATAATAGACATCTACAACAGACATCTACAATAGACATCTACAGTAGTCATCTACAACAGACATCTACAATAGACATCTATAATAGACATCTACAACAGACATCTACAGTAGTCATCTACAATAGACAGCTATAATAGACATAAACAAAAGACATCTACAACAGACATCTACAATAGACAGCTATAATAGACATCTACAACAGACATCTACAGTAGTCATCTACAATAGACATCTATAATAGACATCTACAACAGACATCTACAATAGACATCTATAATAGACATCTACAACAGACATCTACAGTAGTCATCTACAATAGACATCTATAATAGACATCTACAACAGACATCTACAATAGACATCTATAATAGACATCTACAACAGACATCTACAATAGACATCTACAGTAGTCATCTACAACAGACAGCTATAATAGACATCTACAATAGACATCTACAATAGACATCTACAACAGACATCTACAATAGACATCTACAATAGACATCTACAACAGACATCTACAACAGACATCTATAATATACATCTACAACAGACATCTACAATAGACAGCTACAATAGACATCTACAATAGACATCTACAACAGACAGCTACAATAGACAGCTAAAATAAACATCTACAACAGACAGCTACAATAGACATCTATAACATACATCTATAATATACATCTACAACAGACATCTACAATAGACATCTACAGTAGTCATCTACAACAGACATCTACAATAGACATCTATAATAGACATCTACAACAGACATCTACAGTAGTCATCTACAATAGACATCTATAATAGACATCTACAACAGACATCTACAATAGACATCTACAACAGACATCTACAACAGACATCTACAATAGACATCTACAATAGACATCTATAACAGACATCTACAGTAGTCATCTACAATAGACAGCTATAATAGACATAAACAAAAGACATCTACAACAGACATCTACAATAGACAGCTATAATAGACATCTACAACAGACATCTACAGTAGTCATCTACAATAGACATCTATAATAGACATCTACAACAGACATCTACAATAGACAGCTATAATAGACATCTACAACAGACATCTACAGTAGACATCTACAATAGACATCTATAATAGACATCTACAACAGACATCTACAATAGACATCTATAATAGACATCTACAACAGACATCTACAATAGACATCTACAATAGACATCTATAATAGACATCTACAACAGACATCTACAACAGACATCTACAATAGACATCTATAATAGACATCTACAACAGACATCTACAACAGACATCTACAACAGACATCTACAATAGACATCTATAATAGACATCTACAACAGACATCTACAACAGACATCTACAACAGACATCTACAACAGACATCTACAACAGACAGCTATAACAGACATCTACAATAGACATCTATAATAGACATCTACAACAGACATCTACAGTAGTCATCTACAATAGACATCTATAATAGACATCTACAACAGACATCTACAGTAGTCATCTACAGTAGTCATCTACAATAGACAGCTATAAAAGACATCAACAACAGACATCTATAATAGACATCTACAACAGACATCTATAATAGACATCTACAACAGACATCTACAGTAGTCATCTACAGTAGTCATCTACAACAGACAGCTATAATAGACAGCTAAAATAAACATCTACAACAGACATCTACAATAGACAGCTATAATAGGCAGCTATAATAAACAGCTATAATAGACAGCTACAATAGACAGCTACAATAGGCAGTTATAATAAACAGCTACAATAGGCAGCTATAATAAACAGCTACAATAGGCAGCAATAATAAACAGCTACAATAGGTAGCTATAATAAACAGCTACAATAGGCAGCTATAATAAACAGCTACAATAGGCAGCTATGATAAACAGCTACAATAGACATCTATAATAGACAGCTACAATAGGCAGCTATAATAAACAGCTACAATAGGCAGCTATAATAAACAGCTACAATAGACAGCTACAATAGGCAGCTATAATAAACAGCTATAATAGACATCTACAATAGACAGCTACAATAGGCAGCTATAATAAACAGCTACAATAGGCAGCTATAATAAACATCTACAACAGACAGCTACAACAGACAGCTACAATACAGTTACATAGACATCTACAACATACAGCTACAATAAACATCTACAACAGACAGCTACAACAGAAAGCTACAATAGACAGCTAAAATAAACATCTACAACAGACAGCTATAATAGACAGCTACAATAGGCAGCTATAATAAACAGCTACAATAGGCAGCTATAATAAACAGCTACAATAGACAGCTATAATAAACAGCTACAATAGGCAGCTATGATAAACAGCTACAATAGACAGCTATAATAGACAGCTACAATAGGCAGCTATAATAAACAGCTACAATAGACAGCTACAATAGGCATCTATAATAAACAGCTATAATAGACAGCTACAATAGACAGCTACAATAGGCAGCTATAATAAACAGCTACAATAGGCAGCTATAATAAACATCTACAACAGACAGCTACAACAGACAGCTACAATATACAGTTACGATAGACATCTACAACATACAGCTACAATAAACATCTACAACAGACAGCTACAACAGAAAGCTACAATAGACAGCTAAAATAGACAGCTACAACAGACAACTACAACAGACAGCTAAAATAAACATCTACAACAGACAGCTAAAATAAACATCTACAACAGACATCTACAATAGACAGCTACAATAGGCAGCTATAATAAACATCTACAACAGACAGCTACAATAGACAGCTACAATAGACAGCTACAATAGACAGCTACAATAGACATCTACAATAAACATCTACAACAGACAGCTACAACAGACAGCTACAATAGACATCTATAATAAACATCTACAATAGACAGCTATAATAGACATCTACAATAGGCAGCTACAATAGACATCTACAATAGACAGCTACAATAGACAGCTACAATAAACATCTACAACAGACAGCTACAACAGACATCAATAGACATCTATAATAAACAGCTACAATAGGCAGCTATAATAAACAGCTACAATAGGCAGCTATAATAAACAGTTACAATAGGCAGCTATGATAAACAGCTACAATAGACAGCTATAATAGACAGCTACAATAGGCAGCTATAATAAACAGCTATAATAGACATCTACAACAGACATCTACAGTAGTCATCTACAGTAGTCATCTACAACAGACAGCTATAATAGACAGCTAAAATAAACATCTACAACAGACATCTACAATAGACAGCTATAATAGGCAGCTATAATAAACAGCTATAATAGACAGCTACAATAGACAGCTACAATAGGCAGTTATAATAAACAGCTACAATAGGCAGCTATAATAAACAGCTACAATAGGCAGCAATAATAAACAGCTACAATAGGTAGCTATAATAAACAGCTACAATAGGCAGCTATAATAAACAGCTACAATAGGCAGCTATGATAAACAGCTACAATAGACATCTATAATAGACAGCTACAATAGGCAGCTATAATAAACAGCTACAATAGGCAGCTATAATAAACAGCTACAATAGACAGCTACAATAGGCAGCTATAATAAACAGCTATAATAGACAGCTACAATAGACAGCTACAATAGGCAGCTATAATAAACAGCTACAATAGGCAGCTATAATAAACATCTACAACAGACAGCTACAACAGACAGCTACAATATACAGTTACGATAGACATCTACAACATACAGCTACAATAAACATCTACAACAGACAGCTACAACAGAAAGCTACAATAGACAGCTAAAATAAACATCTACAACAGACAGCTATAATAGACAGCTACAATAGGCAGCTATAATAAACAGCTACAATAGGCAGCTATAATAAACAGCTACAATAGGCAGCTATAATAAACAGCTACAATAGGCAGCTATGATAAACAGCTACAATAGACAGCTATAATAGACAGCTACAATAGGCAGCTATAATAAACAGCTACAATAGACAGCTACAATAGGCAGCTATAATAAACAGCTATAATAGACAGCTACAATAGACAGCTACAATAGGCAGCTATAATAAACAGCTACAATAGGCAGCTATAATAAACATCTACAACAGACAGCTACAACAGACAGCTACAATATACAGTTACGATAGACATCTACAACATACAGCTACAATAAACATCTACAACAGACAGCTACAACAGAAAGCTACAATAGACAGCTAAAATAGACAGCTACAACAGACAACTACAACAGACAGCTAAAATAAACATCTACAACAGACAGCTAAAATAAACATCTACAACAGACAGCTACAATAGACAGCTACAATAGGCAGCTATAATAAACATCTACAACAGACAGCTACAATAGACAGCTACAATAGACAGCTACAATAGACAGCTACAATAGACAGCTACAATAAACATCTACAACAGACAGCTACAACAGAAAGCTACAATAGACATCTATAATAAACAGCTACAATAGGCAGCTATAATAAACAGCTACAATAGGCAGCTACAATAGACAGCTACAATAGACAGCTACAATAGACAGCTACAATAAACATCTACAACAGACAGCTACAACAGAAAGCTACAATAGACATCTATAATAAACAGCTACAATAGGCAGCTATAATAAACAGCTACAATAGGCAGCTATAATAAACAGTTACAATAGGCAGCTATGATAAACAGCTACAATAGACAGCTATAATAGACAGCTACAATAGGCAGCTATAATAAACAGCTACAATAGACAGCTACAATAGGCAGCTATAATAAACAGCTATAATAGACAGCTACAATAGACAGCTACAATAGGCAGCTATAATAAACAGCTACAATAGGCAGCTATAATAAACATCTACAACAGACAGCTACAACAGACAGCTACAATATACAGTTACGATAGACATCTACAACATACAGCTACAATAAACATCTACAACAGACAGCTACAACAGAAAGCTACAATAGACAGCTAAAATAGACAGCTACAACAGACAACTACAACAGACAGCTAAAATAAACATCTACAACAGACAGCTAAAATAAACATCTACAACAGACAGCTACAATAGACAGCTACAATAGGCAGCTATAATAAACATCTACAACAGACAGCTACAATAGACAGCTACAATAGACAGCTACAATAGACAGCTACAATAGACAGCTACAATAAACATCTACAACAGACAGCTACAACAGAAAGCTACAATAGACATCTATAATAAACAGCTACAATAGGCAGCTATAATAAACAGCTACAATAGGCAGCTACAATAGACAGCTACAATAGACAGCTACAATAGACAGCTACAATAAACATCTACAACAGACAGCTACAACAGAAAGCTACAATAGACATCTATAATAAACAGCTACAATAGGCAGCTATAATAAACAGCTACAATAGGCAGCTATAATAAACAGCTACAATAGGCAGTTATAATAAACAGCTACAATAGGCAGCTATAATAAACAGCTACAATAGGCAGCTATAATAAACAGCTACAATAGGTAGCTATAATAAACAGCTACAATAGACAGCTATAATAGACAGCTACAATAGGCAGCTATAATAAACAGCTACAATAGACAGCTATAATAGACAGCTACAATAGGCAGCTATAATAAACATCTACAACAGACAGCTACAACAGACAGCTACAACAGACAGCTACAACAGACAGCTACAACAGACAGCTACAATAGACAGCTACAACAGAAAGCTACAATAGACAGCTACAACAGACAGCTACAACAGACAGCTACAACAGAAAGCTACAATAGACAGCTAAAATAAACATCTACAACAGACAGCTATAATAGACAGCTACAATAGGCAGCTATAATAAACAGCTACAATAGGCAGCTATAATAAACAGCTACAATAGGCAGCTATAATAAACAGCTACAATAGGCAGCTATGATAAACAGCTACAATAGACAGCTACAATAGACAGCTACAATAGGCAGCTATAATAAACAGCTACAATAGGCAGCTATAATAAACAGCTACAATAGACAGCTATAATAGACAGCTATAATAGGCAGCTATAATAAACAGCTACAATAGGCAGCTATAATAAACAGCTACAATAGACAGCTATAATAGACAGCTACAATAGGCAGCTATAATAAACAGCTATAATAGACAGCTACAATAGACAGCTACAATAGGCAGCTATAATAAACAGCTACAATAGGCAGCTATAATAAACATCTACAACAGACAGCTACAACAGACAGCTACAATATACAGTTACGATAGACATCTACAACATACAGCTACAATAAACATCTACAACAGACAGCTACAACAGAAAGCTACAATAGACAGCTAAAATAGACAGCTACAACAGACAACTACAACAGACAGCTAAAATAAACATCTACAACAGACAGCTACAATAGACAGCTACAATAGGCAGCTATAATAAACAGCTACAATAGGCAGCTATAATAAACATCTACAACAGACAGCTACAACAGACAGCTACAATATACAGTTACGATAGACATCTACAACATACAGCTACAATAAACATCTACAACAGACAGCTACAACAGAAAGCTACAATAGACAGCTAAAATAGACAGCTACAACAGACAACTACAACAGACAGCTAAAATAAACATCTACAACAGACAGCTAAAATAAACATCTACAACAGACAGCTACAATAGACAGCTACAATAGGCAGCTACAATAGACAGCTACAATAGGCAGCTATAATAAACATCTACAACAGACAGCTACAATAGACAGCTACAATAGACAGCTACAATAGACAGCTACAATAGACAGCTACAATAAACATCTACAACAGACAGCTACAACAGAAAGCTACAATAGACATCTATAATAAACAGCTACAATAGGCAGCTATAATAAACAGCTACAATAGGCAGCTATAATAAACAGCTACAATAGGCAGTTATAATAAACAGCTACAATAGGCAGCTATAATAAACAGCTACAATAGACATAATAAACAGCTACAATAGGTAGCTATAATAAACAGCTACAATAGACAGCTATAATAGACAGCTACAATAGGCAGCTATAATAAACAGCTACAATAGACAGCTATAATAGACAGCTACAATAGGCAGCTATAATAAACATCTACAACAGACAGCTACAACAGACAGCTACAACAGACAGCTACAACAGACAGCTACAACAGACAGCTACAATAGACAGCTACAACAGAAAGCTACAATAGACAGCTACAACAGACAGCTACAACAGACAGCTACAACAGACAGCTACAACAGAAAGCTACAATAGACAGCTAAAATAAACATCTACAACAGACAGCTATAATAGACAGCTACAATAGGCAGCTATAATAAACAGCTACAATAGGCAGCTATAATAAACAGCTACAATAGGCAGCTATAATAAACAGCTACAATAGGCAGCTATGATAAACAGCTACAATAGACAGCTATAATAGACAGCTACAATAGGCAGCTATAATAAACAGCTACAATAGGCAGCTATAATAAACAGCTACAATAGACAGCTATAATAGACAGCTATAATAGGCAGCTATAATAAACAGCTACAATAGGCAGCTATAATAAACAGCTACAATAGACAGCTATAATAGACAGCTACAATAGGCAGCTATAATAAACAGCTATAATAGACAGCTACAATAGACAGCTACAATAGGCAGCTATAATAAACAGCTACAATAGGCAGCTATAATAAACATCTACAACAGACAGCTACAACAGACAGCTACAATATACAGTTACGATAGACATCTACAACATACAGCTACAATAAACATCTACAACAGACAGCTACAACAGAAAGCTACAATAGACAGCTAAAATAGACAGCTACAACAGACAACTACAACAGACAGCTAAAATAAACATCTACAACAGACAGCTACAATAAACATCTACAACAGACAGCTACAACAGAAAGCTACAATAGACAGCTAAAATAAACATCTACAACAGACAGCTACAATAGACAGCTACAATAGGCAGCTATAATAAACATCTACAACAGACAGCTACAATAGACAGCTACAATAGACAGCTACAATAGACAGCTACAATAAACATCTACAACAGACAGCTACAACAGAAAGCTACAATAGACATCTATAATAAACAGCTACAATAGACAGCTATAATAGACAGCTACAATAGGCAGCTATAATAAACAGCTACAATAGACAGCTATAATAGACAGCTACAATAGGCAGCTATAATAAACATCTACAACAGACAGCTACAACAGACAGCTACAACAGACAGCTACAACAGACAGCTACAACAGACAGCTACAATAGACAGCTACAACAGAAAGCTACAATAGACAGCTACAACAGACAGCTACAACAGACAGCTACAACAGACAGCTACAACAGAAAGCTACAATAGACAGCTAAAATAAACATCTACAACAGACAGCTATAATAGACAGCTACAATAGGCAGCTATAATAAACAGCTACAATAGGCAGCTATAATAAACAGCTACAATAGGCAGCTATAATAAACAGCTACAATAGGCAGCTATGATAAACAGCTACAATAGACAGCTATAATAGACAGCTACAATAGGCAGCTATAATAAACAGCTACAATAGGCAGCTATAATAAACAGCTACAATAGACAGCTATAATAGACAGCTATAATAGGCAGCTATAATAAACAGCTACAATAGGCAGCTATAATAAACAGCTACAATAGACAGCTATAATAGACAGCTACAATAGGCAGCTATAATAAACAGCTATAATAGACAGCTACAATAGACAGCTACAATAGGCAGCTATAATAAACAGCTACAATAGGCAGCTATAATAAACATCTACAACAGACAGCTACAACAGACAGCTACAATATACAGCTACAATAGACATCTACAACAGACAGCTACAATAAACATCTACAACAGACAGCTACAACAGAAAGCTACAATAGACAGCTAAAATAGACAGCTACAACAGACAACTACAACAGACAGCTAAAATAAACATCTACAACAGACAGCTACAATAAACATCTACAACAGACAGCTACAACAGAAAGCTACAATAGACAGCTAAAATAAACATCTACAACAGACAGCTACAATAGACAGCTACAATAGGCAGCTATAATAAACATCTACAACAGACAGCTACAATAGACAGCTACAATAGACAGCTACAATAGACAGCTACAATAAACATCTACAACAGACAGCTACAACAGAAAGCTACAATAGACATCTATAATAAACAGCTACAATAGGCAGCTATAATAAACAGCTATAATAGGCAGCTATAATAAACAGCTACAATAGGCAGCTATAATAAACATCTACAACAGACAGCTACAACAGACAGCTACAATATACAGTTACAGACATCTACAACATATAGCTACAATAAACATCTACAACAGACAGCTACAACAGAAAGCTACAATAGACAGCTAAAATAGACAGCTACAACAGACAACTACAACAGACAGCTAAAATAAACATCTACAACAGACAGCTACAATAAACATCTACAACAGACAGCTACAACAGAAAGCTACAATAGACAGCTAAAATAAACATCTACAACAGACAGCTACAATAGACAGCTACAATAAACATCTACAACAGACAGCTACAACAGAAAGCTACAATAGACATCTATAATAAACAGCTACAATAGGCAGCTATAATAAACAGCTACAATAGGCAGCTATAATAAACAGCTACAATAGGCAGCTATAATAAACATCTACAACAGACAGCTACAACAGACAGCTACAATATACAGTTACGATAGACATCTACAACATACAGCTACAATAAACATCTACAACAGACAGCTACAACAGAAAGCTACAATAGACAGCTAAAATAGACAGCTACAACAGACAACTACAACAGACAGCTAAAATAAACATCTACAACAGACAGCTACAACAGAAAGCTACAATAGACAGCTAAAATAAACATCTACAACAGACAGCTACAATAAACATCTACAACAGACAGCTACAATAAACATCTACAACAGACAGCTACAACAGAAAGCTACAATAGACAGCTAAAATAAACATCTACAACAGACAGCTACAATAGACAGCTACAATAGGCAGCTATAATAAACATCTACAACAGACAGCTACAATAGACAGCTACAATAGACAGCTACAATAGACAGCTACAATAAACATCTACAACAGACAGCTACAATAAACATCTACAACAGACAGCTACAATAGGCAGCTACAATAGGCAGCTACAATAAACATCTACAACAGACAGCTATAATAAACATCTACAACAGACAGCGACAATAGACAGCTACAATAGACAGCTACAACAGACAGCTATAATAGACAGCTACAATAGGCAGCTATAATAAACAGCTACAATAGGCAGCTATAATAAACATCTACAACAGACAGCTACAATAGGCAGCTATAATAAACATCTACAACAGACAGCTACAACAGACAGCTACAACAGACAGCTACAATATACAGTTACGATAGACATCTATAATAGACAGCTACAATAGACAGTTACAATATACATGTAGAATAGACATCTACTACAGAGAGCTACAATAGACAGCTACAATAGACAGCTACAATAGGCAGCTATGATAAACATCTACAACAGACAGCTACAAAAGACAGCTACAATAGGCAGCTATAATAAACATCTACAACAGACATCTACAATAGACATCTATAATAGGCAGCTATAATAAACATCTACAACAGACAGCTACAATAGACATCTACAATAGACATCTACAATAGGCAGCTATAATAAACATCTACAACAGACAGCTACAACAGACATCTACAATAGACATCTACAATAGGCAGCTATAATAAACATCTACAACAGACAGCTACAATAGACAGCTACAATAGACATCTACAATAGGCAGCTATAATAAACATCTACAACAGACAGCTACAATAGACAGCTACAATAGACAGCTACAATAGACAGCTACAACAGACAGCTACAACAGACAGCTACAATATACAGTTACGATAGACATCTATAATAGACAGCTACAATAGACAGTTACAATATACATGTAGAATAGACATCTACTACAGAGAGCTACAATAGACAGCTACAATAGACAGCTACAATAGGCAGCTATGATAAACATCTACAACAGACAGCTACAAAAGACAGCTACAATAGGCAGCTATAATAAACATCTACAACAGACATCTACAATAGACATCTATAATAAAATCAAATCAAATAAATTTAATAGAGCCCTTCAATAGTACATCAGCTACAAAGTGCTGTACAGAAACAGCTAAAATAGACAGCAAACAATGCAGGTGTAAAAAACATCTAGGAAAAACTCCCTAGACAGGCCAAAACCTAGGAAGCTATAATAACCGGGCTACAGTCCTACAACTGTGCCGGGTAGAGATTATAGACAGCTACAAGATGTTCAAATGCTAAATGACCACATGGTCTACAATAGGCAGCTAAACTGGAGCAAGCACAGTCAGATGGACAACAGACAGCTATCATCTCAACAGACGGTCCAATAGGGCTAGGTCCTCCGAAGAAGAGAAAGAGAGAATAGAGAGCTAGCATATAGGCAGTCCTCTTCTGGCTGTGCCAGGTGGACATCTATAACAGACACGTGGCCAAGATGTTCACAATGTTCATAAATGACCAGCATGGTTGAATAATAGAACAGTTGAAACTGGAGCAGGAGCATGGCTACTAGGGGACAGCAAGGAGTCCAGCTACAGGTAGTCCTGGGACAGCTATAATAAACATCTACAACAGGCAGCTATAATAAACATCTACAACAGACAGCTACAATAGACATCTACAATAGACATCTACAATAGGCAGCTATAATAAACATCTACAACAGACAGCTACAACAGACATCTACAATAGACATCTACAATAGGCAGCTATAATAAACATCTACAATAGACAGCTACAATAGACAGCTACAATAGACAGCTACAATAGACAGCTACAATAGACAGCTACAACAGACAGCTACAATAGACATCTACAATAGACATCTACAATAGGCAGCTATAATAAACATCTACAACAGACAGCTACAATAGACAGCTACAATAGACAGCTACAATAGGCAGCTATAATAAACATCTACAACAGACATCTACAATAGACAGCTACAATAGACAGCTACAATAGACAGCTACAATAGGCAGCTATAATAAATATCTACAACAGACAGCTACAACAGACAGCTACAATAGACAGCTATAATAAACATCTACAACAGACAGCTACAATAGGCAGCTATAATAAACATCTACAATAGACAGCTACAATAGGCAGCTATAATAAACATCTACAACAGACAGCTACAATAGGCAGCTATAATAAACATCTACAATAGACAGCTACAATAGACAGCTATAATAAACATCTACAATAGACAGCTACAATAGGCAGCTATAATAAACATCTACAACAGACAGCTACAATAGACAGCTACAATAGGCAGCTATAATAAACATCTACAACAGACAGCTACAATAGACAGCTACAATAGACAGCTACAATAGACAGCTACAATAGGCAGCTATAATAAACATCTACAACAGACAGCTACAATAGACAGCTACAATAGACAGCTACAATAGGCAGCTATAATAAACATCTACAACAGACAGCTACAATAGACAGCTACAATAATAATAATAATACATTTAGAGACATCTATAATCCAAAGACAGCTTACAGTCATAGACATTCTAGTTACAATATACATGTACAATAGACATCTATAATAGACAGCTACAATAGACAGTTACAATATACATACAATAGACATCTATAATAGACATCTACAATAGACAGCTACAATATACAGTTACAATAGACATCTATAATTGTAAGGGCGTTCGTCTGTTGAAGAAAGAGAGTCGGACCGAAATGCAGCGTGTAGGTTACTCATGACTTTAATGAAATTAATCGCTGTACATGAAATAACTGAATACTAAATACAAAACAACAAACGGAACGTGAAAACCTATTACACCCTATCTGGTGACTACAACACAGAGACAGGAACAAACACCCAATAATTACAAAGTGAACTCAGGCTACCTAAATACGGTTCCCAATCCGGGACAACGAGAATCACCTGACTCCAATTGAGAACCGCCTCAGGCAGCCAAGCCTAACTAGACACACCCCTAATCATACACAATCCCAATGCTAATAAAACCCCAATACGAACCCAACACATAAACCCATGTCACACCCTGGCCTGACCAAAATATATAACGAAAACACAAAAACATATTGACCAAGGCGTGACAATAATAGACATATACAATAGACAGTTACAATATACATGTACAATAGACATCTATAATAGACATATACAATAGACAGTTACAATATACATGTACAATAGACATCTATAATAGACATATACAAAAGACAGTTACAATATACATGTACAATAGACATCTATAATAGACCAATTTGTAAGTCGCTCTGGATAAGAGCGTCTGCTAAATGACTTAAATGTAAATGTAAAATGTAGATAGCTAGAGTGTAATAAACATCTAATAATAAACATCTTTTATAAACCATCTTCACATGGGTTATATATGGGTTCACCATTTTCACATGGGTTATATATGGGTTCACCATTTTCACATGGGTTATATATGGGTTCACCATTTTCACATGGGTTATATATGGGTTCACCACCTTCATATGGGTTATATATGGGTTCACCACCTTCATATGGGTTATATATGGGTTCACCATCTTCACATGGGTTATATATGGGTTCACCACCTTCACATGGGTTATATATGGGTTCACCACCTTCATATCGGTTATATATGGGTTCACCACCTTCACATGGGTTATATATGGGTTCACCACCTTCATATGGGTTATATATGGGTTCACCACCTTCATATCGGTTATATAAGTACAGCAGGGCCTAAAATAAGTTACTTGACAGAAAAAGCACACACACACACACACACACACACACACACACACACACACACACACACACACACACACACACACACACACACACACACACACACACACACACACACACACACACACACACACACACACACACACACACACACACACACACAC